>NW_027467735.1:237500-272500 GCF_046742065.1 Oratosquilla oratoria
AATCAGTAAGTAGAATAGTTCGGGAGTCCCAGTCCAGCCCACTAGCCAATCAGAAGCCTCAAAAATGAAATATCAGACCAACACTAATAGTATATAAACACAAAAATTCAATCAGATATTCGCACTCTAGCCACTGATGAAGCACTAAGTAGTGTGAAAACGCGTTCTGGCCAGTTTTTCACTTTGGTAAAGTCTTGCCCAAAGTAACTTACAAAACAATGTCATATGGTGACATTATAAGACAACTTCCCGTGGAAGGGAAAAAGATTCTCAGAGAAAGAGAAAAGGCAGATAAAAAACTCTGCAATAATAATCTTGCCATTAAATTTAACCAAACATGCTTGAGAGAAAATCTCCTTCCCATATATACAATGAATATATATATATATATATATATATATTTGATATATTATGTTTTATTGCCCGTCTCTCTCTCTCTGTTTCTCTCTATTTCTTCCCACCCTCTCTCTCTCTATCTCTCTCTGTTCATCTATATATATATTTCCCTGTCTATCAATCTACTTATCTTTTTGTCTGTATTTATTTATCTGTCTGTCTATCTACCTATCAATCTTTCTATCTCTCCCTCAATTTGTCTATCTAGCTATCTAGATATCTGACTACGTGTATATCTGTCTAGCTATCTAGATATCTGACTACGTGTATATCTGTCTATCTATCTATATCCATCCATCTATTTCTCTTAGATATATCCATGTATCTGATATGTACTTTTCTCCGTTCTTATCTCTTTTGTCGAACCCACAGCTCTGAAAGGGCGAAAGTTTTCAGTCAGCCTCTCGTTAAGTAACCCAGACATTATGTATTGCTGTTCTTCGGTTTCTTTAAGGACAATTAATTACTGCAATTGCATCGTTTTGCATCCACTTACTACCACTAGTTTTTGGTTAGTGGGTTAGTGACTCCCACTGGGGAGACTCCCGGGTCCCCCCACGGGATGGGGGGAAGGGGGAGTCCCATAAGCTGAGAACCAGGGCAATAGGATTGATAGGAATGGATTAGTTACAGCTCTCTGAAAAATCATTACGTCATGGAATTTCGGTGACGTCATGAACTATTTTGTTTAATTGAGGGGCCGATACATCATTACGTCTTCGCGTTTATGTGACGTCATGAATGATGTTGTTTATTCATTCATCCATTTACTTACTCGGTATTTATTCATTCATTTATTTATTTATTTGTTTGTTTATTTAGTCAACCTTTGCTCATACTCTTGTGTGTTTGTCACCTTTTTCCAACAAGAACATTTTCCTTACTTTGTAGTATGGATGCATAATTCACATTTTCTAGCAGCATAAAAAAAAATAGATATATGATAATTAAGATGACCAGCTCTGAAATAAGGCAAAAGGTTTCTTTTCATCAACACTGTATTTTCATTACTATTATCATTACTATTACTATCATTATTATTATTAATTATTATTATTATCATTATTATTATTATAGTTATTTTTGTTATTATTATTGTTATTATTATTATTATTATTGTTATTATTATCATTATTATTATTATTATTATTATTATTATTATTATTATTATTATTATTACTATTATTAGTACTATTATTATTAGTATTATTATTTTCATTATCATTATTAGTATTATTATTATCATTATTATATTATTATTATTACTATTATTATTATTATATATTTATTTCATTCTTTTTAACGGGGTGGGATTCTGGAGAACACTGAAGGGGGAGCTACAAAATGGTTGAGAATTCATGAAGAGGGGGAATGGAGTGCTAAAGGTCCAGAAACACTTCGACCTGACCCATTAAAGGTCGGCGGATGTGTTACAATGACAGAAGCAGCCGTGAACTCCACTCTCGACAATATTCCCGATTTAATATCTCGTTTATGCTCTCATATTCCTTGAAATATTTTACAGAACGCTTTGGGGGTGATGAATCAAACAATTAAATGTGCCGTCTCAATACGCTAGGTATTGTGGGCACGAGGAAATGCAGTTCTGGGTCCGTGGTACTGTTTTATTCAGCTGAGGGAAGCCTTTTCCGACATCCGCACTACCATCTCCTCCCGCGTGCGTAGAAAGTTTGACACCGCCTGGGACAATATTAGAACGAACCAAAAGCTACGGAGCATAAAATGTTCTGCAGATCGCTGGCCACTCCTTTCCCACCACAACCGTTTCTATCCGAAACTTTTAAACCGTTTACGTACTGGACATACAAAGATAACCCACGATTTTTTATTCTCTCTTCCCGGATTCCCCCTTCTTGCGAGAGGTGTGGCTCCCCCTTTTCCGTTCGTCATTTCCTGCTCGAGTGCAGATACTACGAGCCTTGGCGGCGGAAGTGGGGCCTCCCTCCTGACCTCCGTAAGGTGCTTGGTGCTACACCACTGATACAACTCCTTGTAGGATTTTTAAAAGACGTTAATTTATTCTATTATATTTAATCTTAACTGTGTCGTACCTATGTATTGGTAATCTTACTTCTATTGTAGTTCGCTACTTAATGACTAGGCTTCGTATATATTTCGTAGATTATTTTAATAATTAGTCAGACAATAAGGTTGTAGTTGTTTTAATTTTTAGAATTTAGTATTTTAACCTCGTTATCTATTTTATCCCATGGCACGAATGGTCTAAGGACCCTGTGCCGGGCTTTTGCCCACTCTAATTAATCAATCCAAATCGATCGGTAGCCGAAGGCTTAATTCAATTGTGTGATCATTTCGAGTATTTAGAGTGAGAAAGATTTGCTGGCGATGCGCCTTCAAGAGCGGGATCTCTTCAATGTCCACGGAGGCTTCTCCAGCCACAGATTCTCTTCAGCGGATCAGGTTCCAGAAGAAGCCTCAGGAGCGTTCTGGAGGCTGAGTTCAGCTCTTTCCAGCCTTCCTTCTTGTAGATCCTCTTATCCTTTTCGGCCCACATTCTGTAATCGCTGTCTAAGAGGTTTGCCTGTGACCAGGGCTTTTTTGTGGTCATCAGTTTGAAGAAGATGATGCCACAAGCCCACAGGTCGACTGGGGGGGCAAGGTACCTCTTCTCCTGTCGCTGCAGTACTTCGGGTGCCATGTACGACTTGGTGCCCACCTTTCGGCTTAGTCGGATTTCCTTGCCGTCCTTAAGGAAGAGACCGGCAAGACCGAAGTCGGAGATCTTGAGAACCTTGTCTTTGGTCAGAAGAAGGTTGCCTGGCTTGAGATCTCGGTGGACGACACCTCTCGAGTGGATGTATTTGATGCCATCCAGCAGCTGTTTGAAGTAGAATTCGACCTCATTTTTGCTCAGGTAAGGCATGTTGGTGGTGAGGTTGCCTTTGGAGCAATACTCAAGATTGAGGGAGAGTGTGTTGGTCTTCTGTTCCCAGCAGAAGAGTCTGAGCACATTGGGATGGCTCAACTGAACTTGGATCATTTCTTCGAAAGTGAATCCACGTTTCGAAGGCTGGGAAAGAAGGACCTTGCGGGCGATCCGTTTCTTGAGTTTTTTATTTTCCCAAAGAAACACTTTGCCAAAACCTCCTTTTCCAAGAACCCTGACTCTTCTCCAGCCTGAAGTGAAGTTGCAACGCATTAATTCTTCTTCGTTGTTCTTCAGGACTTTTTCGTAGTCGGTGAGGTCGATGGGTTTCGTGGCAAAGTCTGAGGTTTGGTCAAGTTGAGCTCCTCTTGAAGACTTGTCCTTGCGTCTGTGGCTGAGTTCCTGGAAACAGCGGCAGAGTGCGAAGAACACCAGGAAGATCATGTTGATTGAAGAGTAGATTCCTACAACGACTGAAGTTCGGAGGGCCAAGAGCGATCACCACGAAGACTCAAGATGTCGTCTCAGATTTGTGGTCACTTGGTGCGCCAAGGCTGAAGTTCAGAAGGACGAGGTCATCGGCAGGATCACAACTTATCTAATCTCTCTCTCTCTCTCTCTTTCTCTCTCTCTCTCTCTCTCTCTCTCTCTCTCTCTCTCTCTCTCTCTCTCTCTTAGCGCTGGTGACGCAATCGCAAGCATACTGGTCTCGCATTGACTTATTAGTGGGTTCGAATCCCGCACCTCTCTCCGATTCACATTTATCCTCACGCTCGTTTGCCTATTTTTAAGTCTGGTTAAGCTTTGAGCTCTTTTATCAGACAAGAATTTCACTTCGAAGTTAGCAGCTTAATGAATATATTTAATCCCACTTGCATAATTTTAATTTGTATTTATTCTCTGTGTTATCAGATTTGACGATGCCCTGGAAAGAACGTTCTTTTATCTTGTGGAAATGCTGTTGATTTCTTGTATCGACTTATAATACCTGTGACATTTGACCTGGACGCTGATGGCGTGATCAGAAGCGTGCTGGTCTCGCGTTCGCTTTGCTGCGGGTTCGAATCCCGCACTTCTCATCAATTCTCAGCAATGAGTGTTACCTGCCCCCCAAAAGTCCTCTAAAGCACATCATAGGTCCAAGGTGACGGCTTCGGCCGCAGCTACTCAGCGCCTCCTGGCGTAGACTCCTCACCTTGTTTTCTGTACCGAAAGTCACACGGCTTTCCTCCTCCAGATGTCGCCAGGTGATTTTAATCATTTTCGTTATAGGAAGAGATGAATGCATGTTTACCTTTTTCCCCTCTCTCTCTCTCTCTCTCTCTCTCTCTCTCTCTCTCTCTCTCTCTCTCTCTCTCTCTCTCTCTCTCTCTCTCTATCTCTCTCTCTCTCTCTCTCTCTCTCTCTCTCACTCTTTGGCCAGCACCCGCTCGGGCCTTAGCCTTAGGTGATGTGGCACGGCCCATATGCTCGTGAAACACCGATATTCGATTTTTTTTTATCATCGTTACACATGCAACAGATTACGTGATTTTTTTTTTTTAACCATCGTCACACATGCAACAGATTATCTCTCACAGAAATGGGGCAACATGTGTGTCACTTTTTTTTTTTTTTTTTTTTTTTTTTAAACCATCGTCACACATGCAACAGATTACCTCTCACAGAAATGGGGCAACATGTGTCACCTTTCCCCACAAGCCGGCCTGCCCCTAATAGCTCTCATCATGTCATTTTCCTCTCTCGTGAATATCAAAGAGGATTATCTAATGAAAATTCCGAACACATTTATTTTTTTCGACATAAACATGTTTTTTCCCCCAATATGACGGCACCTTTGATTATTGTTTATTTACTAACCATGCATTAAGAATGTTCGTTTATTACTTGTACTTTGCAAACAAAACCGAAAAATATAAATATTAACATGTGTAAAATCCCTTTCAATTTATGCAATGCTGTTGAATAACGCTATGTAAACTGTTGTATTCTAACAAAATTCAGATCAGTTTGATGTAGTTCATTTATATGAAAACATACAATCGAGCTCCTTCTCCTATAGCCTTGTGAATCATCTCCGGCAACCTCGCAGGCAGACACCCGGCTCATCTCTATTGTTTCCAGGCATATGACACAATTTTCTGACACGGAGGGTGTCTGAAGACTCGCTCGTTATGTCATTCACAGCGTAGGGTCAAGGGCTTTAACAAGGGTCATACAGGCAAGGTCATCATATTAAGACATTAGGGCAGGGTTCGTAGTAATGGTTTTAAATTGGACAAATTTAGGTTTAAGAAGAAAATAAACAAGAACTGGTTTACCAATAGATTGGTTAACGAATAGAATTGACTTGGTAACCGTATAGTGCGCTCTGAAATAATTGGTTGTTTTAAGACAAAATTACATAACTTTATGGATAGGGATGACAGGGGGTAAGGGACATGGAACTGCCAAATGTAGGCCTTATGGTCTCTTGAACTTAATTTCATTCTAATGTTCTTATTGATCTGGTGTCTTAACATTTGTAACTAGATCTCAGTCTCACTCCTACGACACTCTCTCTCTCTCTCTCTCTCTCTCTCTCTCTCTCTCTCTCTCTCTCTCTCTCTCTCTGGAGTTTATGTATATAAGGCCTCAGCATCTCATTTTCGTTTTGGATGAAGTTAGACAATCCTATTTAGGTCAGAAAAGGTCAAGAAAGGTCATCATTTTCGGTGTTACATGTGAACATAAAAATAGAAGAGACTGCAAGAGACCATAAGGCTTACATTAGATAGTTCCATGTCCCTTACCACGTATCATCCTATATTGGTCAACGGCTCGTGGGCGTGTGTAGATATGCAATCGCATGTACACGTACGTATATGTACACAATTATGTATACATCTTTATTACCTATGTAAACATCCAGTATTATATGTATAAATATAACAAAATTAATTGTAATTATATATGTGTTCCAAGGACTCTTGTCCAATATAAATTATGTATAAACTATTTTGGAACCACCAGTCCGGTTCACTCGCCAAATCGTCGTGACAGGTCCCAGGGCGCCGGGGCAGTAGTATTCATTCTGGCTCCCTGTCGAGCAGACCTTGTCTTTTTGTTTTGATATGTGATAGTGTTCAGTGAAATTTAATATATGTTTATTTTCGTAAATATAATTTTTCATTGTTCCTGTCACATATTATGGTGGCAGCGAAATTGTAAAAACTTTGTGAAAGACTATATAGTTTTACGAACAAAAGACAAATTTGAAAAACTTAAAGGCCGGCCTAGTTCGATGTGCGTGTGCTTTATGTTTGTCGTGTTTTTCCCTACCTTTTTAATTTCAGGGATACAGTTTTTTTCAATTAATGTGACATTCCTTCGTCAACTAAATTAACAGTGCAAAAACTATAAACTTCTAGTCCCTGCAATAGCTGTTAATGGTGAATCCGACGGACAAGCTGCCGGCGACCTGCTCCTGTGTAATAGCCGTAGCTAACAATCTACGCCCCATCGGACCCTTACGCCTACACTGGTTGCCCAGTGAATCATCCAGCAGATTCAACACTAGTCACGTCGCCTAGACCACCTAGTAACCTGGATGGTTATCTATAAAGTTCAAACCCATGTGCAAGGTTCCGAGTAGCCTTTCGCTCTAAAAGCTATATTGCTACCTCTTATTTTCCCAACATTCCATGTTAACTTATTGTAAAATTAATATTGTATTAATAGTACTTGATTGTTCTTTACATTTGATAAACAATTTTCATTTTTACATACAATTTTCTTACGGGTGTGGCTGGTGGCTTAAAAAAAATTCTAATTTCTTTTAGACTGTTGTACACAGCGTTCCCCATCATGGCTCAGGCAACACGTTCCAAGGCCAATGAGCCATCTGATTCAACATCTGATTCAACTTCTGATCAACTTGCAACATCCCAGGTAACACAAATACCCGTATTAAATCTCATCCATCAGAAACCTGCCATACAGACTTTCGATGGAAATGATTCTTCTTATACAGCATCTCTCTTTATTCGTATGTGCGAGGATGCTATTATATCATCCAACATTACCACGGATAAGGAACGTATCTCGTTCATACGCTCCCAGATTACCCCCAATTCATTAGCCTCTGAAATGCTGTCAGCTAGCTGTCTCAACCCCATTGAACTTAACCATGATTACAATAAATTCAAAACAAATTTCCTTCAGTTGTATGGGAACACAGGTAGAGAAGAAGGATTTCAATGGTGTTTCAAGCTGGCAGAGCAGCTAACTGTGAGTCACGGAACGTTAAGTTTCATGCGCTCACAGGCAAAATCTAGCACCTTTGTTACCGAAGCCATAGCCAGTTTGAAACAATTACAATGGATAGAAAATGACAACATTTCAGTGGCCAGATTTCAACTTGTCTTAGAATATTTATTACTTATGTTATTTCTAACTCCACACGAGCGTAGAATCGCTTCTTCCTTAGATTATACAAAGGATGAAACTCTCCTTCATTATGCAACAAGGCTTTCTAAGAAATTAAAAGAAATGCCACGTCTTGCTACATTAGCCCAAGTAGTCCACAACCAACAATCTTCTGAAGTATATTCTCTACCTTCACCCCCAAGTTCTAACATGTTTTCAACACACTCTCAGAGCATCTCTTCTTCTGAAGATTCTATCATGTCATGTGCATACTGTCACAAACAAGGACATACTTATAACCGTTGTTTCCTTCGTAAGCGTCATGAACGCCAATCTACAAAATTTGCTCCCTTAGACTCTCACAGACCCTCCCCTCCCCAAATGCAGCACAATTCAAGGAAACAAAGAAATTCCTATACGCCCCTTTCTCACCTTCCTCAGGATCTCTCACAAATGTCCCTACAACACCTTCCTAAAGACTGTCTTGTCCATGGATCCTGTGGTCACACTTCAGAAAAATGCTTCAGGATCAAGAAACTTAGAGCAGATACTGTTGCCTCTGCCCCTACTCAGTCCCATTTTCAACAGCGCCTATTTCCAAATCCCAAAACGTAACAATGACTCCTCTGAAAGTTCTCCCCTTAACAGCTACTAGTTCTTCACTTCTTACTTTCCAGTGCTACATGCGTAAATCACCTCTTTCAGTAGTCATAGACACTGGAGCAGAAATTAGCATCATGAGCCACACTACATACAATATTATCAAAGAGCTTTATCGAGTTCCACTTTCTCCTTCTTGTGACACGATACAAACTGTCCAAGGCTCTACATTACCTATTCATGGCACAGCTACTATTCCTCTCAAATTTTCTACTTCTACCAAGGTTATTTCTGTTGATTTTGTGGTGGTTTCCAACTTTGCTCTCAAATGTGATTGCCTTTTAGGTTTGGATACTCTAGCAAAGTACAACATAAACAAATCCCCTCAACAGCGTAAGGTGAGCTTAGAGAACACAATTCTTATGCCAACGGACAACCCTGTCTCCATATGTGTTTCACCCGCCTACGTTCAGTCTAAACAGTTATCAACTTTTCCCACTAGTGACTCTTCACAGCTATCGTGCAAAGTTCCAGCACCCTTAAATTCTTCAAAACTTTCCTGTGCAGCTGTTGTTATTGGTGATCATCACATAAAACCCTCTACTGCCATAAGGATTCCAGTGCAAATTTCAGATGCTCCAATTGGCTCTGATGTCCTTTCTCAACCTAACTCTGTGCGTCTCAAACGTCTCGCACTAGAAGGTACTCTATCCACTGTTGGTCAGGATCATACCACTATTGCATTAGTTACTAATGTCACTGGTGTTCCCTTTACACTCTCTGCTGGTATTAACCTTGGATCTTTTGAAATTGTCGAGGTCGACACCTTTCAGAATTCTCCTCCTATTATAGCAGCTGCCGTTCAATCCACTAATGTTACAAATGGCAATTCTCATCTAGCTTCTCAATATGCAACGTATGTAGGACATACTGACTTTCCAGAAGTAACACCACGTCTTCTTGAATTACTAGTAGCAAAGCGGCAGGCTTTAGCCCTGCCTGGTGAACCATTAGGTGTTACAGATCGTGTTACCCATAGGATTGATCTTAAACCGGGAACACGTCCAGTTTATGTGCCCTCTTACAGGTTGCCCCATTCTCGTCGTCTCATCGCACAATCTTTAGTCGACGAACTCTTGAAAGAAGGTGTCATTACAGAATCCCATTCTGAATGGAATTCTCCGCTCCTTCTTGTACCCAAGAAGGATGGATCGTTTCGTCCTGTGATAGACTACAGAAAGGTAAATGACGTTACTGTCCCTGACCATTACCCTCTGCCTGTGTTAAGTGATCTGCTACAATCCATCGGTTCAGGTAACACTGTGTTTACCACCTTAGATTTAAAAGCAGGTTTCTGGCAGATACCCTTAGAAGAACAGTCACGTAAAGTGACAGCCTTCTCAACTCCATCAGGCCACTACGAATGGCTCCGTTGTCCAATGGGTTTGCGAAATGCTCCATTGACCTGCCAACGTCTTGTCAACTCTATCTTTCATGGTCTCATAGGTGATGGTCTCTTTATTTATCTAGACGACCTCATCCTAGTCTCTAAGGATATAGAAAACCATTTCCAATAGTTGTCCTTAGTATTGCAAAGGTTTGCTGAAGCAGGACTCAAACTTAACCTTCCCAAATGTTCCTTCTTCAAAGCAAGCATTCAATTTCTAGGTCATGTAGTTGACAAAAATGGTATCCATACCACAGATGAAAAGGTTAGAGCTGTTAAAAACTTCCCTGCACCTAAGACTGTTGAACAGGTACGTTCCTTCCTAGGGGTAGCAGGTTACTATCGTGCCTTTGTAAAGGACTTTGCTTCCATAGCATCTCCACTCACACGCCTCCTTAAGAAGGATGCTTCCTTCAAGTGGCAGGAAGAACACCAAAACAGTTTTGACTCCTTAAAACATGCTCTTACTAATGCACCTGTACTAGCTTTTCCTGACTATAGTCTACCTTTTATTATTTGTACAGATGCTTCTGGCTCAGGTGTTGGTGCTGTGCTTATGCAGCAAATTGATGGTCGACATTCACATGTCATAGCCTATGCCAGCCGAAAACTCAATTCTGCTGAGTCCCGCTATTCGGCAACTCATTTAGAAGCTTTAGCAGTTGTATGGTCATTACGACATTTTCGTGATATCATCTTTGGATATCCAATTACCATTTACACAGACCATATGGCTGTCACACAACTTTTCAAAGGCAAAAATCTTTCAGGCCGCCTAGCCAGATGGTTTCTAACCATAGAAGAATTTAATCCAGTAATGAAACATATCCAAGGCAAAGCAAATCATGTTGCCGATGCTCTTTCACGACAATTACCAATTGCTGCTATTCAAAGAGTACATAATTTTAACTTGCAAGAATTAGCAGAAGCTCAACATCAGGACCCTGTATGGTCTGCTGTTATATATGCCTTGGAATCGGGTGATAACATCCACCTGAAGATACCAGTACCATTATCACAGTTTTTACTTGAGGACAACGTTCTTACTCGTAAAGTGAAAGTGTATGAGCAAGATGTTACACAACTAGTGATTCCTGAGTCACTAGTTCCTATAGTTTTATCTCTTGTTCATGATTCCCCTCAAGCTGGCCACCCAGGCCGTGACAAAAGCCTGGCTATGGCTCGCAAGAAATATTACTGGCCCAAGATGCGCCTCGACATTACCACTCATGTTGCCAAGTGTAAGTCTTGTGCTTTGAACAAAGGCTACACGCAAACTGCCCCTATCTTAGAGTATCCTATTCCGTCTCGTCCTTTCGAGACAATAGCAATAGATCTTCTACAACTACCCTGTAGTACTCAAGGCTCTATGCATGTTCTAGTATGCGTAGATCACTTCAGCCGTTTTGTGATTTTGGCTCCTTTACGTAGTAAATCTGCTCCAGCTGTTGCCCATGCTTTGGTAACGCATGTTTTCTGTCCTTACACTACCCCTTCAGTGTTACTCAGTGACAATGGCACTGAGTTTAAGAATGAAATAATGGCCAACATTTGCCAGCAGTATAACATCAAACAAACCTTCATTACTGCTTATCACCCTTCCTCTAATGGGCTGGTTGAGAGGACCAACAAAAAGATTCTTGACGTCCTGAGGCATTTCTATAGTGACTTACAGGAGTCATGGGAAGATTGGCTCCCCCATGTTGGTGCCTGTATTAACAGCACCATAAATGAATCTACAGGTAAGACCCCTCATTACATAATTTATGGTTCTGAGAAAAGGTTTCCATATGATCTTTTACATAATACATAATGCCCAGTTTATAATATTGAAGATTACGCGCAGGTACAATGCAAAATTCTTCAATCAATCTATGCTTCTGTACGAGACAAGTTGCAAGTCTCTCGTTCACAAATGGTTCAAAAGCACCAGACCAAAGCCACACCCGTATCCCTCAAAGTAGGCGATACAGTGTTTAATTTACAACCTGAGCGAAAAAGCAAGCTCGCACATAAATTTTCAGGCCCTTTTCTTGTAACTCAGAAGTTGCACCAGAACAAATACATAATTTTTTACCCTTCACGTAACTTGTCGGAAACGGTACATCCTGACAACTTAAAGAAAACCAAGGTGGCCATACCTACATTTGCTGTACCACCTCCTGGGCCCAATTCTGTACAACCTGCCCATACTTACAATTTAAGATCCACAGGCCCTGTGCCTTAGCTGTATGAAAACAATGTAAATTAAGATGCTTTAAGCATTGTTTGTGTTGTTTACCATTTCTTGTATCCAATTCTTATGTGTCTTTGTATCTCTATTTTTGTATTTTTGTAGACTTATGTATCTTTGTATTGTGTATGTCCCGGACGTCCGGCAATTGCATTAATTTTTACTGGCGCCAGTTAATTCATTTCTTATTTTGTGTATTGTGTTTGTGTTATTTTCCCTGTGATATCCTATGTACAGTTACTCTATTTTGTATAGTATGTTTTGTTTTGTTCTATTAATTTACTTGTTTAGATTTTATGTACAGTTTTGTATTTCCGAATTAAATAATTTTCATATGTAATGTGTTTAAGTATGTGTTTCTCTGGCCATGCCCAAAATTGTATTGTATTCTTGTTCCTCAATGAGGACATTTCGAGGTGTGGCCGAGCGATATATTGGTCAACGGCTCGTGGGCGTGTGTAGATATGCAATCGCATGTACACGTACGTATATGTACACAATTATGTATACATCTTTATTACCTATGTAAACATCCAGTATTATATGTATAAATATAACAAAATTAATTGTAATTATATATGTGTTCCAAGGACTCTTGTCCAATATAAATTATGTATAAACTATTTTGGAACCACCAGTCCGGTTCACTCGCCAAATCGTCGTGACAGGTCCCAGGGCGCCGGGGCAGTAGTATTCATTCTGGCTCCCTGTCGAGCAGACCTTGTCTTTTTGTTTTGATATGTGATAGTGTTCAGTGAAATTTAATATATGTTTATTTTCGTAAATATAATTTTTCATTGTTCCTGTCACAATCCACATCCATAAAGTTATCGAACCTTATCTTAAAACAGAAGACAGTTTCATCTCTCATTGTATGGGTACTAAGGCCTCATTCACACGAGCGCCGTGTTTTAACTTTCAATGGAGTTCAATGGGACCTTTCACACGACGCGTTTTGAGGTCCCGTTGAACTCCATTGAAAGAAAAAACGCGACGCACCCGAACGCGCGTACGGAAACGCTAGTGTGAAGGCCGCTTTCACACGAACGTTTCCGTACGCGCGTTCGGGTGCGCCGTGTTTTAACTTCTAATGGAGTTGAATGGGACCTTTCACACGACGCGTTTTGCGGTCCCATTGAACTCCATTGAAAGAAAAAACGCGACGCACCCGAACGCGCGTACGGAAACGCTAATGTGAAGGCCACTTTCACATGAACGTTTCCGTACGCGCGTTCGGGTGCGCCGCGTTTTAACTTTCAATGGAGTTCAATGGGACCTTTCACACGACGCGTTTTGCGGTCCCATTGAACTCCATTGAAAGAAAAAACGCGACGCACCCGAACGCGCGTACGGAAACGCTAGTGTGAAGACCGCTTTCACACGAACGTTTCTGTACGCGCGTTCGGGTGCGCCGCGTTTTAACTTTCAATGGAGTTGAATGGGACCTTTCACACGACGCGTTTTGCGGTGCCATTGATGTGTGAAAGCGGCCTAAGTCTGTTCCATTCGTTAACCATTCTGTTGGTAAATCAGTTCTTGCCTATTTCCTCCCTGCCCTGCTGTCTTAATATGATGACCTTGCCTGTATCACTCTCGTCAAAGTCCTTGACCCATTGACTGGGGATTAGACGGATAACGAGTCACGTGACTTGTAAACATGTAATTCAGTAGCAACAAGAAAGTCTTCGTCCCTTTTTATCACAAAATTTACTTGGATACTTCAAATGTCGGTTCAGGCAAGAAGAAGAAGAAGAAGAAGAAGAAGAAGAAGAAGAAGAAGAAGAAGAAGAAGAAGAAGAAGAAGAAGAATGTTTATAAGGAGGTTCTCCGGATTAGAAAAGGAGGAGGGGAAGGGGAGTGGGAGGAGGAGAAGGAAGAGGAAGAGGAGGTTATGGAGAAGGAAGAGGAGGTTATGGAGGAGGAAGAGTAGGAGGAGGAAGAGGGGGAAAAGGAGAAGGAAGAGGAGGAAGAGTTAGGGAGGAGGAAGAGACAGTCAAATAGCAAGAAAAGAAAAGGAGAAGGAATAAATTTATGATGATGATGAGGAGAAAGAGGAGGAGGAGGAGGAGGAGAAGTTGTTAGAGGAGGAGGAGGAGACAGTGGAGGTGGTGGAGGAGAGGGAGGTGGAGGCGAAGTGGTTTTATCCGGAGTAGAAAAAAAAATATGGATGGTGACTAACTTGCCTCTATCGAGCTACGTGACGTCACCAAAGTACGCCATTTACGTCATATTTTTAACAAATGACGCCACAATGTCGGTAAACATCCGATTTATCTTTCCTGCATCAGCGTCAATTGGGGCCGCGCGGGAAGGCGACCCAACATCGGCTTAAAAAAAAAAGGCTTACTAAAACTAACAGGGCTTTGCCCTACCAGAGGTTTCCCATTTCCCACTGCGTGGGAGTAGTATTGTGAGCGACCTCTGGATTCAGGATTTACTATATGCATGTGTGTGTGCGTGTGTGTGTGTGTGTGTGTCTGTATGTGTGTGTTTGTGTATGTGTGTATGTGTGTGTGTGTGTGTGTGTGATATATTGGAGAAATTCAGTGTTATGTGCTCTTGACATGAATGGACTCCGTAGTACCACTAAAGCCTCATTTACACGGGGCAAGTTGAGAGGCAAGTCAAGCGTGCAAGTTACTTGCTACAAGTTACTTGCCGTGTGTAGACATCTGCTCGACAGCCCAGTTTCCTTTGTCAAACAGATTTTTACACACGGCAAGTAACTTGTAGCAAGTAACTTGCATGTTTGACTTGCCTCTCAACTTGCCCCACGTAAATGAGGTTTAAGGCTCGTTTTTACACGTATCGGCTTTTCGCCGTGCGCCGTCCACGACACGACGTTGTGTTCTCAAATAACCATGGCTGTCTATGGACGTGGTCGTGTGAAAGCGTCAATAGACAGCCATGGTTATTTGAGAGCACGACGTCGTGTCGTGGAAGGCGCACGGCGGAAAGCTCGATGCGCTTGAAACGATCCTAACCAATACCTGGAGTACCTTTTTTTTTTTTTTTTTTTAATTATGAATCTTTCGTTCCATCCGATCAAACACTTCTTTGTCATTATTGGAACTATATTTCCTCAAAGGGTCTTTGATTGTCATAAGATGAGTTCGAATTTGGATTTTAGACGATTTTCGAAACACGTCATTCTCTCTCTCTCTCTCTCTCTCTCTCTCTCTCTCTCTCTCTCTCTCTCTCTCTCTCTCTCTCTCTGTCTCTCTCTGTCTCTCTCTCTCTCTCTCTCTCTCTCTCTCTCTCTCTCTCTCTCTCTCTCTCTCTCTCTCTTTCTCTCTCTCACTCTCTCTCTCTCTCGTGTATGTGTGTGTAAGGTCACAGCATTACCCATAGATCAGGCCATATACAATATGAAATATGAGCTCTCTTCAGGAGGAGTTATAATTGTCAATCACAAGTACAACACGTGATCCAAGAACGTGATGAATCACACACACACACACACACACACACACACACACACACACACACACACACACACACACACACACACACACACACACACACACACACACACGACTCGATGGCGCGGTTGGTAGAGTTTCCGGCTGCCACTATGGAGGTCCGGATTCAAATCCCGCCCAGGGCTGAAATAATTTCAGTATCGCTGCGCTGTGAGCCGTTACTCCAACTCTCGTGGGCAGGGAGTTGGGTCTGTGTGTGCCTGTAAGGTCGCAGCATTACCCATAGATCGGTCGTATATGAGCTCTGAGCTCTCTTCCGGGAGGGAAATAACTGACGAATCTCTCTCTCTCTCACACACACACACACACACACACACACACACACACACACACACACGCACGCACGCACGCACACACACACACACACACACACACACACACACACACACACACACACACACACACACACACACACACACACACACACACACACACACACTACAGTTTCATGTTTACTACTGCTTCGCGGGTAAGGAGACATCTTAAGAAACGAGTCAAGGGAACATGCAACCCTCTTGAGAATATAATAACAATAAAAAGAAAGTAAAATTCGCCCATCAGATTTTTCTTATGTAATTAAAGAAAATAATTAACTTTCATTGTACAACTACAATAGTCTCTTGATTCCCAATTCTTCGCCTGCGCTCAGGTAAGGTTATCTTCCGGAGAATTCGTGTAAACATTATCGCTTCAGCCAATAACCAAACTGTTTTGAGTTCCCGTGTCCTGTTTCAGCCAATCACGTTGCTTTCCTTCGTAACGAAACCGAAACCGGACGGGCGACAACTTAGTTCGGAATTGGTTTGTGCCGAGCGTGGATGTGTGGTGTCTTTTTTTTTTTTTTTTTTTCTAAACTGGTGTTTCGAATGTTACGAACTGGAGCGTTCTTCGTGTTTTTTCAGTTTATATGTATGTATATATATATATATATATATATATACATACATATATATATATATACATACATATATATATATATATATACATATATATATATATATATATATACATATATATATATATATATATACATATATATATATATATATATACATATATATATATATATATATATATTTATACATATATATATACATATATATATATATATATATATATATATATATTTCAAGTTCTTTATCGAGCCAGTGACGGAAATGGCTCAGAGGAGAACAAGGGAACTGCATACGACCCGGTAATCAAATGATTTTTTTCCTTATATTTAGTCTCAGCATCTAATGGGCATTTAATCTATTATGTATTTTTGAGCATATACCGTGGTGCAGCCTTCAGGCATGTACCATCTGGTTCCAAAAACCCATTTCTTCCATCACTGGTTTTATAAATGATTCCCCAAGAAGAAGATTCATTTTTGCTTGCCAGACTGCTGGACAATTCCCTTCACGCCACAGCTGGGCGCGTTCCTCGATGCTTTCCTAGGTGCGCTCCTCGGTGCGTTCCTCTTTAGTGTAGCCACGGTTAGCGCTTACAAACTATTAAAGCAATGTAGGTGAACCTGTTTCTTAAGCTTTAATAGTTTGGGAGCGCTAACCGCGGGCAAACTAAAGCGGAACGCACTGAGGAACGCGCCCAGCTCTTCTTTACACTGTCGACCCAATCACTTCATTTCAGTTTACTTAGTCTCTATGTAATTAATGATTCTTGACGGGGTGAATTGAAACTGTTGAGATATTTTCTTGATTTTCTTCACTAAATCTTCTACAACGTTATTTTCTTAGGTACAACAGAGGACTCCCGCCTGGGATCCCCAATCCACTCACTAAGCCATTTCTGTTCCGACGTCACTACTTAATTCATCCAATAATCTTGACCGTTACAAATAAGTGCCTCCCCTTAAGGCGTGACTTTTCTCCCATGTACCAATAAAAAAATTCTCCTCCACCCTTCTCTAATCAGAAAGACTGTTACACCGTCTTAAGTAATACTGCTTACACAAGCAATCTTGATCTCGGAGCGGAATGGCTTAGTGTTTACATGTTGTCACATCAGCGTTAAAATCGGTACCTTAGCTGTTGTTTACAAACTCCAGATGGTGAGCGAGATTATGCAACTCCTTCGCGGCTACTGTTTTCAAAACATCTAACTCGTAAAAAATAATTTCTCGCCACCTACCCCTCTATCTACTTGTCTACCTTCATCTACCAGCCTCTTACGCACACCGTACCTAAGGTAAGTTCTAAAAGGAATCCCAGTTTCTTTGCTGCGGACTAGTTAAGTAGCCCACAATGAAGTTAGGATAATTTAGGGCTAGAATGCAACAAATGGGCAAGTGTCTGTGATCAGCGGCTTGGGTTCGACAGGTAGCCCAGTAAGTGGGTGGCACCTTGAGAGGTTAGGCTAGGTTCCGTACCCCAGTCTATGGGGTAATCGTCCACCCAACCCCCCAACCCCCCGGTCCTCCACCCGTACTTGCTTGCTAGATTTTCTCGCTGCTATTCAGTGCAACATTTGTTCAATTTTTATTATGTTTACTTTGTTGAGACGACGATGTAAGCAATAGGCCAGCCAAATAGTGCCATGATCAGCGTCGTTGTTGACTGGTGACATATTACACACGCGCGCGCGTGCACACACACACACACACACACACACACACACACACACACACGGCTTGACGGCACAGTGGCAGCGTTCGCAACTGTTAACTCAGCGGTCCGAGCTCGAATCCCACCCAGGGCTGAAATAATTTCATTATCGCTGTGCTGCGAGGCGTTACTCCAGCTCTCCTGCGCGAGGTGCTGGGTGTGTGTGTGTGTGTTTGTGCGTGTCAGGTCACAACATTACCCATAGATCGGTCATACATGAGCTCTGAGCTCTAATCCGGGGAGGGGGTGGGGAGGGTAGTAGCTGTCGGTCACGAGTCCAACACGTGATCCAAGACCATGGTGAATTACACACTATATGTTCCACCTTGGAACAATAAATCGAAACCAAGAGGGCGGACTTGAAAGGCTCGCTTAATTGTCGAAGGGAAACTGTCGTTCAAAGGAATAACTAACTGGGACAAGGAGTGAGGATTAAGACCAGGGAGTTTAGAGTCGGACTGTGAGTGGGAGAGGGGAGGAGAGGAGGGGCAAGATGGAGGCGTGGGAGTAGAGGGAGGAATGAAGGGAGACAGTGGGAAGAGGAGGAAGAGAGGGGGAGGAGAGAAGAGAGGGTGGGGGGTGAGGAAGGAGAGAAGGGAGAGAGTAGGAAGAGAGGGAGAGGGGAGGAGAATGGAGAGGAGGAATGTGGGGGGGAAGGAGGGGGAGAGGGTTGTGACGAGGGCGGGGGAGGACAGAAGGTGGGGAAGTAAGGAAGTGTTGGGGGAGAGGAAGGGAGAGAGTAGGAAGAGAGGAAGAGGAGAGGGGGAAAAGAGGAAGAAAGTGGGATGAAAGGAGGAGGAATGATAGTAGAGGAAAAGTGAGAAGAGGGAGAGGAGAGGGGAGGGAGGTATTAGGAAGTGAAGAAGAGGAGAGGAGAAGGAAGAGGAGGAGAGGAGAGGAGAAGGAAGAGGAGGAGAGGAGAGGAGAAAGAGTAAAGGAGATGTGAGGAGAGGAGAAGGAAGAGGAGGAGAGGAGAAAGAGTAGAGGAGATGTGAGGAGGGGAGAAGGAAGAGGAGGAGAAGAGAAGGAAGAGGAGGAGAGGAGAAAAAGTAGAGGAGATGTGAGGAGAGGGAAGGAAAGTATTGGAAAGAGAGGAAAATGAGAGGAGAAGGAAGAGGAGGAAAGTGGGAAGGAAGGAGGAGAGGAGAGGAGAAGGAAGAGGAGGAAAGTGGAAAGGAAGGAGGAGAGGAGAGGGAAAGGAGCGTGGAAGAGAGTAGAAGAATAGGAAATGGGAAGGTAGGGAGAGAGGGTAAGGAGAAAGAGAGAGAAGAGTATTGGAAAAGAGCGGACTAGGATGAGAAAACACGACATTAGAGAACTGAGAAATGGTCCGTTTTGTAATTGGACTAGTAGAGAGGAAAAAGATGGAACGTGCAAAGGGCCAGTTAAGGATAATGGATCTACCAGCTACTCTCGTTTCTGTAAATTGCCGCGAAAATATATTAAATATAATTGTTTTAGCTGTTCATCACGATTCTTGATAAAGAAAAGGAAATCATAAGATGGAACGTTTCCTTACTGATTTGTTAATTAGCTATCATATATATATATATATATATATGTATATATATATGTATATATATATATGTATATATATATATATATGTATGTATATATATATATGTATATATATATATATATATGTTGACTATATTATGACAAATAAGACTGAGGGTGGACGAAGCAGACGAGGAGTAATGGGAGAATTTCACGCTTTAACGTTTCGACCAGCATGGTCTTGATCACAAAGCTTTGTGATCAAGACCCTGCGGGTCGAAACGTGAAAGCGTGAAATTCTCCCATTACTCCTCGTCTGCTTCTTCCACCTTCAGTCATATATATATATATATATATATATATATATATATATATATATATATATATATATATATATATATATATATATATTTCTTTAATCTGCAATTTTGGAAATTTTTCAATCATGACCAAAGAATCAAATAGAAATTGAATTATGAGCACAATGTATTTAGACAAATAGCCATGGGAAAGGAAGTTAGAGAGAAGAGGGAAGAGGGAAGAGGAAGAGAGAGGAGAGTACAGTGAAGGAAAGTGACCATTATATCAGAGAACAGAAAGGCATCTGGATTCTGTATCTGCGTTCCTTAATGTGGGGTGCTAGTGCCAATGATGGGATTTAGCCGTTTTTTTCCGGTTCGCACGAAGCTGTTCTTGGAATTTCATGAGCTCTGGGATTCGGTAATCGAAAATTGTCTTATACAGGCTATGATACAGCCTAAGTGATTATCTGGATGCTTCTGGTCTAGTGAGAGAACTTGTTATTAGATTTTTTTTAATCCAACTACCGGCTAGTACCCCCGCCCCCTAGGGGGTGCTGAGGTCAGTTTTAGGGAGTGCTATGGAGTGCTGAGTGGATGACGGTGAAATATGACTTCCGTGCTCTTTTCTTTTCTTCGGATGTTTGATTTCTTTTGTCAAGAATGACGGCAGTTGGTTTTGGTTTTGAGGAATCAAGAATATAGCTAATCAAGCAGTACATTTCTTTTCACTTTCCTCTGTCCTTCTATTAATCATATGTTAACAGGAGTACAGGGAGTGCTAGACTGCCTAGACCTGACTCTATGGATGCTAGGGTCGGAAAAGGTTCAGAAACGCTATAGAGTTATAGTGAAGGGGAGATAGGGAGAGGAGAATTGTAGGACCATGAAATGGAGAGTTTGCTGTGGGAGAAGAGAAAGGTATGTGTACTGTGGAAGATTAGATATGGAGAGAGAGAGGAGGATCCAGTGAGAGAGAGAGAGAAAACAAATAGAGAACAGGTTAATTGATTTCTTGATCCACGTGCTCCTAATAGGGCATCATGCCTCTAGTTTGTCCCACAGGCTGAAAACTAGCGGGACATAACGAATGTCTTGCGATTTTAGTCCTTGTTAAAGTAGGTCACGTGAGTTAGAAAAGTGTGTATGTGGTACGCAAGAGATACAAGAACATAAGAATGGGGGGGAAACTGCAAGAGACCATAAGGCCTATACTTGGCAGTTCCATGTCCATTACCACCCATTATCCCTATACATCAAGTTATCTAATCTTTTCTTAAAACGACCATTTGTTTTAGCGCTCACTACGTGGTTACCAAGTCTAATCCATTCGTTAATCACTCTGTTGGTAAAGCAGTTCTCGTCTATTCCCTTCTTAAATCTAAACATATCCAATTTATATCCATTACTAGGTGTCCTGCCCTGCTGTCTTAATATGATGACCTTACCCGCATAACCCTTGTTAAAACCCTTGACCCATTTGAATACCTCTATTAGGTCGCCCCTACACCCTTTATCTTTCCATAGAGTGTAAGTTAAAGTGCCTAAGCCCGTCTTCTCATGATAAAGAAATAAAAAAAAAAATCAAAGAATTTGTTCAATTTTGGTCATTCTTCTCTGTATTGTCTTTTGTGAGACAACGAAACTGTACCGCATAGTCAAGGCTGGGTCGCAAGGTAAGGACACTTGCCTCTGACCTTAACTTCGGGCTGTACCATCCTTTATTAAAATTCCTTTTCCATAACCACGGGAGACCGGGAGGTTCCAGGTCAGCTAAAGTAAACAATCTGGAATTATTTCATCTGGAATGACACACACAGAGTCTGAACCATCTCTTGTTCCATAACCTTTCTTCAGACCCCTCGTCTTCACTTTTCTCTTTCCATTTTTTTCTTCTTCTTCCTTTCTCGTTGTTATGTCTCCCCTTAGCTTCTCCTTTCCCCCCTCCTTCGCCCCCTCCTTCCCCCTCCTTCGCCCCTTCCTTCCCCCTCCTTCGCCCCTTCCTTCCCCCCTCCTTCGCCCCCTCCTTCCCCTTCCCTTTCTTTTTTCTTCCTCTTTCCTTTGTCTCCCCTTCCCATTTTTTTTCCTTTTTTCCTTTCTCGTTTCCCTTCCCTTTTAGTTCCTATTCCCCTTACCTTTGCCCTGCCCTTACCTTTCCCTTCCCCTTCCCTTTACCTTCCCCTTTCACTTTCCCCTGCCCTTCCTTCTCACCTGTCCTTCCCCTTCCCTTCCCCTTTCCTTCTTTTTCCTTTCCCTTCCTCTTTCCTTCTTCTTTTTTCTTTCCCTTCCCCTTCCCCTTTCCTTCCCTTCCCTTTCCCCTTCCATTTTCTTTTCTCTCCCTCTTTCTTTCCCTTCCCTTTCTCTTCCCTTTCTCTTACCTTCCCCTCTCCTTTCCTTTCCCCTTGTCTTCCTTTTCCCCTCCCCTTTCCCTTCATTTTCTCCTTTCCCTTGCATTTTCACTTTCCCTTCCCTTTCCCCCACCTTCCCTTTCCTTCCCTTTCTTTCCCTTTCCTTCCCTTCCCTTCCCTCCATCCTTCATCCCTTGTGCTCTCCACTTTCATTGATCTCGTCCCCTTTTTCGCATTCTATTCTTATTTCTTCACTTTAATTCAATTACCGAAATCTCTCAAAATTATCAACATCAAGTCTCCTCCGCGCATTCCCCGTCGTCCCAATCTCTCTCTTGACCCCTTTTTCCGAGTATTCCTTCTCCCCCCTTAGCCTCCCCTGACCCATTTTCATCTCCAAATTCCTTTCCAGCTGATTCTCTTCCCTTCCTTCGCCAGCTCATCCTCTCCTCTCTCTCTCTCCTTCAGCCTTCGCTGATCCCTCTTCTCCCCTCTCTTCCTCCTCTCTTTCCTCCTCTCTAATCACTCTCTCGTTCCTCCTCGTCTTGTTTGGGGAGGCTCCTTCTCTGCCGGAGGGAAACGTGGAGGAGGATTTGCAATATCAGTGTTTCCCCATAGGCTGTTTAGTCTAACTTGAAAGAGATTTCGACGTAGGCATATGTATCTAAGCTTTCTCGTAGTCGAAACGTCAGTAAACTAGTGTTTCTGATCTCACCTGGGTTTTCTTACCATCTTATGTATACATCCATGCATATGCTATATGTATGTATATATATATATATATATATATATATATATGTATACATATATATATATGTATACATATATATATATATATATATATATATATATATATATATATATATATTATATATGTATATATTTATATCTATATATATATATATATATATATATATATATATATATATAGATATATATGCTAATAAGAACACGGGTACGTGTGTTCACTTATGAATCACGTGTTTTTGCGATTTATTTGCATATATATATATATATATATATATATATATATATATATATATATATATATATATATATATATATATAAGAATACGGGTAGGGTGGTGAGTTATAAATCCGTGTTTTTGCGTTTTATTTGCATATATATATATATATATATATATATATATATATATATATATGTATAATATATATATATATATATATATGAGTGTGTGTGTGTGTGTGTGTGTGTGTGTGTGTGTGTGTGTGTGTGTGTGTGTGTGTGTGTACATATATATATATATATATATATATATATATATATATATATATATATATATTTATATACATATATACACGTACGAAAGATATCAGACTAATAAATAAGTATCATTCAAATAGATGAAAAATAAATAAAACAATGAATGAATAAATAGGAGACTTGATGAGAGTATGTGGAGATAGGAAAGGAGAGCACGTGGGCGATGAGATACGTTCACAGAGAATTTAAAAAAGAAAAGAAAAAAAAGAAGAAAAACAAAAAAAAAAGAGGTCGTCTTAAGGGGCTATCACACTGGGCTTTTTTTTTCCTCGGACATCCTAGCTGCAACCTCCTTTTCAATAACTAGATTATGACTTCGCTTACAGAAGTCTAGACATCTCCGAGAAGATTTCAACAGTAGGCTTGACATGTGCATAGGTTCATAGTCTCTTAGTTCATCATTCAGCTTTGCTATATACGACGGAAAGATAATTTGATATTTGGAGATTTGAAAATTTAAATGTTGTAACCGAAGTCGGTTTCAATCTAACGAACTTTCAACGGTCGGCGCTGGTGAAGCTTGTGGAAGCTGCCCAGTGTGATAACCCGATTAAGCAGTAGTTTCCAAACTGGGGTTAAATTACCCCATAGGGGTTATTTCACAAATTTTCAGGGGTAATGGAGGGATAGAAAAAAGAAAAGAAAAAAGTTAAAAATTCTGAAAATCAAGAAAACATTGGTTCCCAAACTGGGATTAGATTACCCTTAGGGGTAATTTAACAATTTGTCAGGGGTAATGTAGAAAAAAAAAAAAAAAATTAAGAATTTTGAAAATCAAAAAAACATTGGTTCCAAACTGGGGTTAAATTACCCCTTAGGGATAATGGATGGATAACAAATTAAGAATTCTGAAAATCAAGAAAATATTGCGGTACCTGGCATTAGGATTAATGTTAACTTAGCATTAGAATGTAGAGTTGTAAACCTATTATAATTAAGTAGTAAACTTAAACCAAACAACAGTAAACATCAAAAGCTAATATACAATATCAGAGAAGAAGAAATCCGTATCTAAGTGTGCAAACGTTGCCAGGTTGGCACTTTGAACCACGAAGCCAAGAATTACTCAACTATCTTCCAGCGTTCAACTCCGTCCATCCCACTGATGCTCTCGACATCTTTGGCAATAGTCATTAGAGGTGCACAATGTTCAAATGCAATAGATAAATGATTAATGTCTCTAGTGTTTTGATTTAGCCATATATATCAATGTTAATAGCATTCTGTGAAAGGGGTAACTTGCTTTATGTGGCACGGGAAACTGGGTAACAAGCTGAAAAAGTTTGGGAACTACTGCCTTTAAGTGAAGCCCAGTGTGATAGCCCCTTTAAGGCTTTATTTATTGGAGTTGACGTTCTTGCATTGCCGTCAGCAAGTGAAGCTCGTGGAAGCCCAGTGTGATAGCCCCTTTAAGGGTCTATTTATTGGAGTTGACGTCCTTGTATTGCAGATGGCTGTCAACTAGTGAAGCCCGTGGAAGCCCAGTGTGATAGCCCATTTAAGGGTCTATTTATTGGAGTTGACGTTCTTGCATTGCCGTCAGCAAGTGAAGCTCGTGGAAGCCCAGTGTGATAGCCCATTTAAGGGTCTATTCATTGGAGTTGACGTTCTTGCATTGCCGTCAGCAAGTGAAGCCCGTGGAAGCCCAGTGTGATAGCCCCTTTAAGGGTCTATTCATTGGAGTTGACGTTCTTGTATTGCAGATGGCTGTCAACTAGTGAAGCCCGTGGAAGCCCAGTGTGATAGCCCATTTAAGGGTCTATTTATTGGAGTTGACGTTCTTGCCTTGCCGTCAGCAAGTGAAGCCCGTGGAAGCCCAGTGTGATAGCCCCTTTAAGGGTCTATTTATTGGAGTTGACGTCCTTCTATTGCAGATGGCTGTCAACTAGCGAAGCCCGTGGAAGCCCAGTGTGATAGCCCATTTAAGGGTCTATTTATTGGAGTTGACGTTCTTGCATTGCCGTCAGCAAGTGAAGCTCGTGGAAGCCCAGTGTGATAGCCCCTTTAAGGGTCTATTTATTGGAGTTGACGTCCTTGGATTGCAGATGGCTGTCAACTAGTGAAGCCCGTGGAAGCCCAGTGTGATAGCCCATTTAAGGGTCTATTTATTGGAGTTGACGTTCTTGCATTACCGTCAGCAAGTGAAGCTCGTGGAAGCCCAGTGTGATAGCCCATTTAAGGGTCTATTTATTGGAGTTGACGTCCTTGTATTGCAGATGGCTGTCAACTAGTGAAGCCCGTGGAAGCCCAGTGTGATAGCCCATTTAAGGGTCTATTTATTGGAGTTAACGTTCTTGCATTGCCGTCAGCAAGCGAAGCCCGTGGAAGCCCAGTGTGATACCCCATTTAAGGGTCTATTCATTGGAGTTGACGTCCTTGTATTGCAGATGGCTGTCAACTAGTGTG
The DNA here is from genome assembly GCF_046742065.1 of Oratosquilla oratoria. Lineage (NCBI taxonomy): Eukaryota > Metazoa > Arthropoda > Malacostraca > Stomatopoda > Squillidae > Oratosquilla > Oratosquilla oratoria. The sequence goes on from NW_027467735.1 coordinate 263,415, forward strand.
ATACCCCATTTAAGGGTCTATTTATTGGAGCTGACGTTCTTGCGTTGCCGTCAGCAAGTGAAGCCCGTGGAAGCCCAGTGTGATAGCCCATTTAAGGGTCTATTCATTGGAGTTGACGTTCTTGCATTGCAGGACAGATGGCCGTCAGCAAATTCTCAGAGTTCGGAGGTGTGAAATATCCTGACCACCTGCGGAATTCAGAAATGGGAATTCCTCAGAGGTACCAGACGTTCTTTCGTTTTTGGCACAGACTCGTCCAGGGGACATGACAGGAAGAGAAGCTACCCCAGTGATGCCACCAAGGACACATTCAAAGATAGTTGTCATAACGCCAGAGATAGTTGGTCAAGCTCTGTTAGGAATAAACTAATTGGACAAGTTACCTTCTTGGTACTACATTGCTCCTGACCCAGGGTAGTGGGCGAGGTGCGGGTCATGACCCATTGTCATCCAGGAGGAGCCAAGACAAGAGGGAGGGAGGGAGGGAGGGGTGGTGAATGGGAGTGGAGTATGTGGGGATGGGATGGGTGGGAGTGGTTTCTATGCCTTTGACATTGGCTACCTCTCCTGTAAGGGGGGAAAAAGCCATTGGTATATGTAATGTACAATAGTTTCAAGCTATCCCATATGACGTCTCCGTTTTGCTTTTAGTATACTCGTCCGCTAACCCATTACCTTGTATTCATATGAAAGCTACATTCTATTTTATAATTTATATATTTTCTATTCATATCTTAATAGAAAACGGGTTGGGGCATCTGATCAAATTATACTTAGCACGTACGTATATAACGTTAGACTGGTATTTGTGTTTGGAATTATTTAATTATTTTTTTATAAACAATTATTTTTTAGTTTATGACGTCACCCCCCCTTGTATTCTCCTCACGCCTCCCTGGTTGGGGGTGGGGGAGGGTCGCGACCCCTAGTTTGGAAACCACTGGGTTAAAGTGATTGAGAGTTAAGGAAACGAAAGGGATGATGCAACAAAAGGAGATATAGGACGAAGAATAATGGATAATAATGAATCACAATAAATAAATAAATAAATAAATAAATAAATAAATAAATAGGTCTCGTTAGGTTTAGATATTCGACTGATTTTCTCGATCCAATTTTCGTGTCGATGCAAAACTGTCAAAGAGTCCAATGTTTCGGTGTTTGACGACTTTAGTCATTTCTTCTATTTGCCGCCAGACGATTTTATTCGGATGAGGGGAAATCTCATCCGTAGCGAAATAATGGAGGAGACGGAGGAGGAGGAAAGGTGGAAGAAGAGGAGGAGGAGGAGGAGGAGGAAGTAGCGGAGGAAGAGAAGGAAGTGGAAGAGGTGGGGGAGAAGGAATAGGAAAAGTGGAGGAGGAGGCGGAGGAGGAGGAGGAGGAGGTGGAGGTGGAGTAGAAGACGGAGGAGGAGGCGTAGGAGGCTTAAGAGACGGACGAGATGGAGGAGACGTAGGAGACGAGGCGAAGGATACGAGGAGGAGGAAGAGGAAGAAGTGGAGGAGGAAGTGTGGAAGAAGCGTAGGAAGTGGAGGGGAAGGAGGAGACGGAGGAGGAGGCTTAAGAGACGGATGAGATGGAGGAGGCGTAGAAGACGAGGCGAAGGATACGAAGAGGAAGAGAAAGAGGAAGAAGTGGAGGATGAGGTGAAGGAGGAGGAGGAGGAGGAGGCGTAGGAAGTGGAGGAGGTGGAGAAGGAGGAGGAGGAGGGGGGGGCGAGATGGAGGGGGCGCAGGAGACGAGTAGGAGGAGATGAGGCGAAGGGCACGAGGAGGAGGAGGAGCAGCAGCAGCAGCAGTAGCAGCAGCAAGAATAGTGTCCAAGGGTCCTTGAGGACGAAAGAGGCTCGAACACGTCCCTCGTCACTTGCCACAGAGAGCGACGATTACTTACGTGTTAAGAATATATGCCCTTACAACATCACTTACCTTGAAGTAAACATGAAGGTTCTCGAGAGGTCAGACGATATTAAAAAGTAGCTTTCACAAGTCAGAGTGGAGGAAAATATATACACACACCGTTCTCGTAAATATTGTATATTAAGAAAAGCTGATTGTGTATGCATATATAGCCTGTGTACATGTATATATGTGTGTATGTATATGCATATATATATATGTATATATATATATATATATGTGTGTGTGTGTGTGTGTGTGTGTGTGTGTGTGTATGTACATATGTATATGTAAATGTATATGTATATATAAGTGTAAATACAAATACAAATATACTGTATATGTATAAGTATACTATAAATGTAAGTATATGTATAAGTATGTATATGTACAGTAAAAGTATGTGTATGTATATGTACATGTATACTTACACACACACACATATTAACACTCGGGTGATATACCATGAACAGAATGCAAATGCATTAAACATTTTCTCATATCCGATAATTAATAAAACACTAACAATTAATGTGTAGACAAATCTGCTACAACGTCTACAACTTCAGACGATTTCGTTCAGTTTTGAATAAGTTCAGATTGTCACAAGATTGAGAAACAAGGGTAAAAGGGTTATCACACTGGGCTACTTTTCCCCCAACCTCCGATTAATCGGCGATACCGCCCACCTCCAGAACATTTTCCACCTTAAAATCGCCATGGGAGACTATTTTCCTTTCTAAACAAAATTACATAGAATATCATTTGATATACTGGAGGAAAATCTATCTACCTCCAGTATATCAGATCTCTTCCAGAAAGCTATTTTTCCTCCAACCTCCGATTAATCGGCGATACCGCCCATCTCCAGAACATTTTCCACCTTAAAATCACCATGGGAGACTATTTTCCTTTCTCAAAAAAAAAATAAAAAAAAAAAAAAAAAAAAAAATACATAGAATATCATTTGATATACTGGAGGAAAATCCATTTACCTCCAGCATATCAGATCCCTTCCAGAAAGCTACGGCCTGGAAATCTGCTCCAGCTGTTGAAGGAAAAATAGCCCAGTGTGATAGCGTCTCGAGGGAGTCTTGGCGCCTATATCTTCTTCAGCAGTAGGGTTTCCAGTGTCAGCAATAATTTGGGCGCATTCAGATGGTCCTGGATTTAATTAATGAGGATCACGGCTCTCGGGCGTTCCAGGGTGCGACTGGAACGATATTTCTTTTTCCAGATGCTAAGCAAGGGGCCGATGTTTATGGGTGTCTTAGCATTATGTATATCCTCTCTCCACCCTCCCCCCCTCTCTCTCTCTCTCTCTTTCTGTCTCAGTTTGTCTTACTTTGTTTCTGTCTCTCTCTTTTCTGTCTTTGTCTCTGTATCTCTGTATCTCTGTCAGTGTCTCATGTCTCTTTTTGTCTCTCTGTGTGTCTCTTTATGCGTGTGTGTGTGTGTGTTTGTGAGATTTACCATGGTCTTAGATCACGTGTTGGACTCGTGATCGACAACTATTACCCTCCCGAATGAGAGCTCAGAGTTCATACATGTACCCGACCTAGGGGTAATGCTGTGACCTTACACACACACACTCAACTCCTTGCCCATGAGAGTTGGAGTGCCGGCTCGCAGTGCAGCGATGCTGAAATTATTTCAGTCCTGGACAGGAATCGAACTCGGACCGCTGTATTACCGCATTACATCATATTGTTTAAAAACGAATCTTAAGACTTCGAAGTGTGTGTATATATATATATATATATATATATACATACATACACACATAAATATATACGCACATACACAGTACACACATATACTTACATAATATACATACACATACACACATAACACGTATTCACATATACAGTACACATACCCACATACACAGTACACATACAGACCCCTTGCAATGCTTAAATGTAGAAACCTGCCAACGCACGTTGTGAGGCAAAACATTTGGCGTGATCTGTTGTGATAACGATCGAACTAACTTTACGGGACTTTTGCGATTTGTGTAACACTTTTGATACGAAAAAATGCCACACAGTTGTTGTGCTGTTGATTGTATGATCCGCATGATTGGAAAAACAAAAATCTTCGTTGCGTTTTAATGGTATGCCAAAAAGGAAAACTCCAATGGAAAAGGGAAGGGAAGGTTGGATACACGCAATCCGAAGAAAAGATTGGAAGGCTTGGTCCCACGACCGGATATCGAAAGCCAAACTATGTCGAGAAGACTTTATATCAAGTATGTATCGTATAATTTTATGCAGTTATTCTCCCAGATCCTATGTTACATCCGAAACTGATTATGCAGCTTACTGTTGCGTTATCTGGCATAAGTTGTCATACGACTTTTGATCACATGCATCCGTATACTTTTTCATAACCTTTCTTGCCAAATTTGGTCAGCTCTTCATTGCTCATACTGATAGTAGTGTGAGCCAAAAAGATTTGTGATAGGGTTTGGTTATGCAATTGCTGTCATCATGCAGCTTACTGTTGCGTTATCTGGCATAAGTTGTCATACGACTTTTGATCACCTGCATCCGGATACTTTTTCATAACCTTTCTTGCCAAATTTGGTAAGCTCTTCATTGCTCATAGTGATAGTAGTGTGAGCCAAAAAAGACTGGTGATAGGGTCTGGTTATGCAATTGCTGTCATCTTCATCACCACAGTCAGTATCGCTTCCACGTCGTATCCGTTTCAGGTCCAGCTAGATTATCATCATCAATAACCTCATAATTTGTCACATCTAAGCTCGTAAACACCGCTGCCTGTGGATAAATTTCATATAATTGGTGGATCTTTTCGTGTGAGATAAGGCTGGTTCCAGATGTTGGGTCTGTGCGTAAGTTCTTGCAGCAGAGATATTTTTATTTATTTGTTTATTTATTCATTTATTTATTTTGGTGAAACGATGTTTCTCACACATGCTGTTGGCTTGCTTAATTTGATGTGTAATGCTGCAACTTAGCTTGAAGAGATATGCTGCCACATGACTGCAGCATGAGCCTGCCATACATGTACAGTTTCCAGTGAAAACTCAACCATGAACCTTCTTAAAGTATACCCAAGTCTTATGGATTACTGTCTCAACACCTTGACGTTGACTAAGTAGTACTTGCAGAATGAATAAAGATTCGCCTTTGAATCAATCGAATTATGAACTACATGATGACCAGAATATGATTAGTCATATATCTGTTAGTTATTCAAAATTCAAAATTAATGAAGATTTAATTTGAGAATGTGAATATTCATATCTTAAGTTAAGCATGACTTATATTCAAAATGTTCTTTTTTAAAAATGTATAAATGGAACAGACATTCCTCTCTTCCCCAAAGCCCCCTTCACCCCATCCATCCACCTCATCCTAGAACGTCCCCTCATGTTCACTCCCTCCACATCTGCCTTCCATACCTCTTTTACTAGTCTTTCCTCACTCATTCTTTCCATGTGTCCAAACCATCCTAATATTCTTTCATCAACCCTATCTCCCAAATCCTTTTTCACCCCTGTTCTCCTCCTCACCTCCTCATTTCTCACACTATCTAGCCTAGTAACCCCCACCATACTTCTCAGACACCTCATCTCAAACACATTAAAACTCCTTCTCTCTTCTTCTCTTATGTTCCACGTTTCTGCCCCATACAGTGCTGTTGGCACAATCACTCCTTCATACAGTCTCCTCTTCGCATCCATTCCCAAATGTCTATTTCTCATTACACTCTTTAAACCACCAAGGCATTTACTCGCTTCTCTCAATCTACATTCTACCTCCACCTTCACTCCACCTTTTCCTGCTACACTTGCACCCAAGTATCTAAAACTATCCACTTCCTCCAGTCGCTCTCCCTTAATGTTCACTTCCAGTCTACTGCCACTTTCACCCCTTGTACATCTCATCACCTTACTTTTACCCACATTTATCTTTAGCTTTCTTCTATCACATACTCTCCCAAACTCTGCCACCAGCTTCCTCAATCCCTCCTCTGACTCTGCCACAAGCGCAGTGTCGTCTGCAAACAACAGCTGGCTCACCTCCCACTTTTCTCCATTTTCTTTAACCATCTCCAATCCCTGACTCACTACCCTAGCATTCACCTCTCGCACCACCCCATCCATGTATAAGTTGAACAGCCAGGGCGACATAACGCATCCTTGACGAAGTCCCACCTTTACCTCAACCACTCACTCTCTCCATTTCCAATCCTAACACATGCTCTACTACTCACATAAAAACTCTTGACAGCTCCCAAAAGCTTTCCTCCTATCCCATAAATCTGCATAACCTCCCACAGTGCCTTTCTGTCTACCCTATCATAAGCCTTTTCCAGATCCATAAAAGCCCAAAAAACATCCTTCCCCTTTCCTATAGCTTTCTCACATATCTGTCTTACCACAAAGATCTGATCTACACAACCTCTACCTGTCCTAAATCCACACTGTTCCTCACCAATTACTCCTTCTGTTCCTCTCCTAATCCTCTCAATTAAGATTCTCCCATAAGCCTTCCCTACTACACTCAACAGGCTAATCCCTCTGAAATTACTACATTCACACTTGTCCCCTTTTCCCTTGTAAAGAGGAACTATACAGGCACTACTCCAGTCCTCCGGTACTCTACCCTCTCTCCAGCAAACATTAAATAATCTCACCAACCAGTCCACCATCACTGAACCTCCTTTTTCAGACATTCTGCATGACATCCATCCAGACCAGGTGCCTTACCTGCTTTCATCATCTTTACAACTGCCTTCACCTCATCCTTCCTTATTTCTCCTCCATTCTCCTCACTCATCACTCTCATTTTCTTCGTATTTCCCACTGCAGCTATCTTTCCCTCCCTATCCTCCTTCACATTCAGCAACTCCCTAAAATATTCTGCCCATCTTCCCCTCACTGCCATCTCTTCCATTATCAACTCTCCATCTGTACCTTTTACCTTTTCTTCCCTACTTGATTCTCCTCCTCTTCCTCTCTTAATTTCTTTCCAAAACATCTTTTTATTACTTTCAAAATTTTCTGTCATACTCCTACCCCATTTCACATCTGCTCTCCTCTTTGCCTCCTTTACCTTTTGCTTTACTTCTCTTTTCTTTTCTTTGTACGTCTCATATGACTCCCCTGTCCTCTTTTGTAACCAATCTGTGAATGCTCGCTTCTTCTCTTCTACAACCTTCTTTGTTTCCTCATCCCACCATTCACTACCCTTTCTTCTATTTCCCCCTGTCCTTCTTGTTCCACACACCATCCTTGCACACTTTAAGACTCCCTCCTTGAACCATCCCCATTCCTCCTCCACACCCATCTCTGCTCTATCCTTAACTCCCTCCCACTCCTCCTTCAGCTTCCTCTTGTACTCCTTCTCCTTTTCCTTTTCATTCAAGGAGTTCACTCTACGAACCTCCCTACCTTTTGTCCCTTTCCTCCTTCTCCATCTATCCTCCACTCTCAGCTTACCTTCCACCAAAAAATGATCTGATATTCCCCCACCCTCTCCCCTTAGCACATGTACATCCTTAACTCTTCCTATCATAATCCTATTTACCACTACATAATCCATTAGCGCTCTATCTACCACCCTTCCCTCCACCACCCTCTCCCATGTGTACTTATGCTTGACTTTCTTCCGAAACACTGTATTTGCTATCATCAACTCTCTTTCTAGACACATTTCCACCATCAACTCTCCACTACGATTCTTTCCTGGAACTCCACACTTCCCAACCACTCCATCGATTGGACCATTTCCCACTCTAGCATTAAGGTCTCCCAGTACTATTACATTGACATTTCTTCCTAAACCCTCTATGCACTCATTTAAATCTATCCAAAAGGCCTCCCTTTCTTCCATGCTCTTCTCACTGCCCGGCCCATATGCACTTACAAAGACCCACATCTCCTTTCCCAGTTTCACCTTCATCCACATTATCCTTGAGGAAACCTCCTTCCACTCCACTACCCCTTTACCTATCTCCTCACTTACTAGAATAGCCACCCCTTCCCTCCCTCGCTCTCTCTTCACTCCTGATAACCTCCCACTTACACTCCCAAACATACACTCACCCTTCCTTTTCAACTTAGTTTCACTCAAAGCCAACACATCCAACTTTCTTCTCACAAACATACTACCTATCTCTTCCCTTTTACTCTCATCTGTACCACATCCACGCACATTAAAAGACCCAAACCTTAGGGTGCTGGCCCGAGGCCCGCCAGCACCCCTTATGCCTTTTCTTTTCATTTTAGGTAATTGCCCCTTGGGGCTACAGGGAGAAGGATGCCTAGTCCCTCTCCCCGTCCCTTTCTTCTCGCCTCTTACGATCCAAGTGGGAAAACTTGGTGGCAGTATTCTTTTCCCCCACCACAGGGAATTCCCCCAATCAGAAAGAGAATACTCAGAGAAATGGTACAGGACAGTAACAAGGGGTTGGGGGACAGCATAACGGAGGGACAGTCGTAGTATAAAAGTGTCATCATTTCTCTATGAACAGAATTTCTTCTATCATAGACAAAATGATGTGTGGCTCTGGTCCGTAGGGGCGCCCCATATAGACCCTAAAGTATCGACTGCCTGCTACTTTGCCACAATAACAAGCAGCCAATACCCCAGACGGGGATTTCTCCCCGTCCTCTCCTTATATGCAAAGGGGGACGGAGAGGGGGGGTCGCCGATTAAATGAAGCGGCCTTGCTGTGGATGTACTGTGTCTTGCGACACTGCTTCTGATCCAGGGCGGTGGGCAGGGTGCAGGGATGACCCGTCATCCAGGAGGTGCTCAGATGAGAGGAAGGGTGGGAGGGGTGTGGAGTGTATTTAGGGATGAAATGGGTGGGAGTGTTTTTATGCCTTTCCCTTTTTGGCTACCTCCCTTGGAAGGGGGGAAAAAGCCTTGGTATATGTATGTATAAATGGAAGCATGGCCTAAATGACGAAGTTAACAGAAACGCATAACACAACTTCCTTCTGAATTGATGAAACAAAATTGGCTGCTGGGCGCGTTCCTCGGTGCGTTCCGCTTTAGTTTGGCCGCGGTTAGCGCTCCCAAACTATTAAAGCTTAAGAGACAGATTTATACCGAATAAAAGTCCGGTAGGCCACATACTATACTAAATAAAATTTTCGTAAGCCATATCCAAAAGGAAGGCGACATACTATACCGGCATCTATATT
>NW_027467735.1:285000-305000 GCF_046742065.1 Oratosquilla oratoria
TACATACATACATACATACATACATACATACATGCTAATGAGAACAAGGGTACGTGTGTTCACTTATGCAAAGTAGACCACTTGGAAAAAGAAAATAATGAAGCAGAGCGCTTTCGTATATTACATCCAGTGCAAAAAGTGTACTGAAGATGTAATACACGAAAGTGCTCTGCTTCGTTAGTTTCTTTTTCCAAGTGGTCTACTTTGCACATACATACACATACATACATACATGTATTGATATATACATACATACATACATACATGCTGTACATACATACATACATACATACATACATACGTACATACATGTACGTTCTCGGTCAATGGGTCTCAATCTTTTTCACTCCATTCCCCCCTTCATGAATTCTCAACATTCGTGTGGCACCCCCCATCATTGTAATCCCAAATCCCACCCGCCGAAAAAATCGGGAAAAAATAAGTAAAATGAAGATAAAGAAAAACCCTTTAATCTTTTGCAAAATTGACAACCATAATTATCATCTGCTAGGACAAAGTGAAGTTGTTTTTATTTCAATTCGGATTCCTCACATTATACAAAAATGTATAATAATTTGTAACAGCAGACCATAAACCCTTTTCCTTCATTCCTCTCATGGCTCCCTTAGGGGCCATGTCTCCCAGGTTAAGAACCTTTGTTCTAGTGGTTTACATACAAGAAGCTTTACATCAGCAATCGGTAAAGTCGTTTCATATTAACAAGGTGGCCATTATGTGCGAGGCTGGAACATTCTGTTCTTAAGCATACTAATGCTATTACAAAACGTCAATTAGGTTGTTGTGAGGACAGTTATAGACGCATGTGGGAATTTTTTACAGATGATGTATTTATTATATGCTAAGCGGGAATACCCCAGTCTTAGGCGTCCCAGTGTTCTTATAAACGTCGGTTGTGTTGTTAGAATAGTTATGGATGCATGAGGATTGTTTTTTTTTTCAGATGATTTGTTGGGTATTGTTCCCAGTGCCTTTGCCATATGTTTAGCATTACGGACTGAAGGACTGGGCGATGTTTACTGGAGTGGAGGATTGAGTGAATACCGTCTTTCGAGCTACCTTGTCAGCTCCTTCTTTGCCGGGGATGCCTACATGAGATGGCACCCAGCAGAAAGATACAAATTTGAGATGGGTGAATATTTGGGTGATCCATGAGTGGATTTTGTATAGGTCTCAGTTCCTCTCGTGTTACTTAAAAACATAATATTGGAGGAGAGTGCAAGAGACCATAAGGCCTACACTAGGTAGTTTCATGTCCCTAACCGCCTTTCATCTCTATCCGTAAAGATATTTAACCTTTTATTAAAACAACCAAATGTTGCAGTGCTCACTACATTGTTACTAAAGGTGGTGGTACACTAGGCATTTTTCGCTAGCATGCTAATTGCTTTTGCTACGCCCTTTGAGTAGAAACAACTTCGGTTACGATGTATTTTTTTTATTCCAAATGTCAAATTACTCTTGCGTCATCTAGTGAGATGCTGAATGACGAACTACGAAAAGTTAAACCTATATGAATGTTAGACACATTGTTGAGATGTTCTTACGTAAGTCTAGAATATTGTAATCGAAGTCGTTTCTACTCTGACGAAGTAACAAAAGCAAGTAGCATGCTAGTCTAGTGTGCCGTCACCTTAAGTCTATAAGAAAGCTCCATTCTTTATTTTTTTATTTTTTTATTTTTTTTTTATTTTTTTATTATTTTTTTTTTTTTTGGCGTGGACGGGTCTCCGTTTTGCTCACAGGGAGGGAGTTACCGGTCGGGACGGGAGTGCAACAAAAGGACTTGGGTTTTGGCAGTGTTGTTGCTCCCTACCTGTTGTTTTTGATTGATTAGTATAATCACTAATCATGCCTCATCATGGGTGATCATGTTGGAAACAGCTCCCTAACCAGGAAATAAGCCAGAACTGCTTCATCAACGGAGTGGTTAACGAGTGGAATAGGCTTAGTATCCCCACGTATTGGCCGCTGAAAGAATTAGTTGTTTTAAGATAGGGTTAGGGATAGCAGGTGGTATGAGACATGGAACTATATAGTGTAGGCCTTATGGTCTCTTGCAGTCTCCTCCAAACTTGTGACCTTATTTCATGTTCTTATGTTGATTTTATGTTCTTATGTTGACCCGTCATCCAGGAGGTGCCAAGATGGGAGGGCGGGAGGAGGGTGGAGGGGAGTGGAATATATAGGAAATGGAATGGGTGGGAGTGGTTTCTATGCCTTTTTCTTTTTGGCTACCCCCCCGTATAGGGGGAAAAAGCCTTTGGTATATGTATGTATGTTGATTTAGGGAGGCTATATTCAAGGTACCTTTACTAGCCCCTTTCCCTATGTGGGGTGAGCAGAGAAGGTCCTAAATAGGGCTGCTCAGTTGTGTCGGCTGTTTTCGATCTGTGTTATTACTTGTCCTACCACAGGGCGACCACTGGGCCCATACAGCCCTCTGTATGGGTCGTGGACTTCCAGAAGTCGCCATCTATTGCTCTTACTATCACAAAGGATTACAAAGGCGGAGCATGCCGACAGGAGACCTTTTGGCCCATAACCAGGTCGGATGCGAAAAAATATAATAATGATAAATAAATAGAAAAAATAGATAAATTAAAATTATAATAATATAAATAACAATAAATAAGATAAATAAATGCATAGGTATAGTTAAATAATAAACAAACAGGTAAATAGTAAATAATAATAAATTGACATAAATGATAATAAATGAAAATCAAGCAAATAATAAACAGACAGACAAATAATAACGAACAAATAAGCGCATAGACTTGTGGTTGTTGAATGGAGGAATGAAGTTAATGTTGCTTCGACTTAGCCCAGGTGAGCCATTTGGAGGTGGTGAGGTGGGAGATTTACCTTTCAATCTGCTCTCGAATTACGTCGTAGGATCTCGCGTCCTTCTTAAGTAGGAGATGGGATGGAAAGGATCCTAAGACAGGATTCATGACAAATAAAGGAAACTTGATTTGTATTGGGGTGGCAAATGAATACGCAGAAATTTGAAGATACAAGGCTATATCTAGACAAAAAAAAAATGGCACAAACACAAAATGCGTGCAACTGTTTTCAAGGCTGCTTGGAAACTGAAGCCACGCTCTCTCATTTCGCGCCAAGAACAAAGGGCGCACATCGCATCTGCTATATCTTACTTAATTACAAAATACATTTTATAATACCTAACACAAATACGCAATAGCATAATATGAATACTGTAATACAATAAATATATATATATATATACACCATGCCAACACAGATTCCCGGTGAGTCTTGTCTCTCGTTGCCAAACATTCACCAGCGCCTCTATCTTTGAGGACAGTATTGCTCTGAGTTTGAAGATGACTGTATAATAAGGACATAAGAAAGGAGGAGAATAGAAGGGACCATATGGCCTACACTAGGCAGTTTCATGTCCATCACCGCCTGTCATCATCCTTATCCATAAAGTTATCTCGTCTTCTCTTAAAACAACAAATAGTTTCAGCGCTCATTACATGATTACTAAGTTTATTTCATTCATTAACTACACTGTTGGTAAACCGGTTCTTGCCTATTTCCTTCTTAAACCTGAATGTGCAGACGCGGGGAGGTGAGTGAAATGTGGGATATATGTAGGAGAAGAGGAGAAGGGAAGGGGTATTAGGGAAGAGAAAGAGGAAGGAAGAAGAGGATAAGAGGAGGGAAGGAGGTACAGAGATAACACCTAAGCAAGATGCTGTAATGGCTGCAATTTATCTTATATTATTTGTTTGTTATCATTTGTCTGTTTGTTTATTATCATTTGCTTGAAGGGATGGTAGAGAGGAAAGGAGAAGGATAGGTCAAGGGAAGGAAGAGGAGGATAAGAGGAGGAGGAGGGAAGGAGGTAAAGAGGTAACACCTAAGCAAGATGCTGTAATGACTGCCATTTATCTTATATTACCTGTTTATTTGTTTGTTATACTTTTTCTGTTTGTTTATCATTATTTGCTTGATTTTCATTATTTGCTTGATTTTCATTTATCATTAGTTATCTGTCAATTCATTATCATTTACTATTTACCTGTTTGTTTATTATCTAACTTTACCTATGCATTTGTTTATTTTATTTATTATTATTTATATAATGATTTTTACTTATTTATCATTATTATAATGTTTTTCGCATCCGACCTAGTTATGGACCAAAAGGTCTCTTGTCGGCATGCTCCGCGTTTGTAATCCTTTGTAATCAAAGGAGAGGATGGAAAGAGGAGAGAGGGAGAAGGAAAGGTCAAGAGGAAAGAAAGGAAAATAAAAGGAAAGGAACTGGGTTTGATGGGAAGGTAACAGGTGCTGCATAGGGGAGGGGAGGGGAAGGGGAAGGGAAGGGAAGGGAAGGGAGGGGAAGGGAAGGGAAGGGGAAGGGAGGGGAGGGGAAGGGAGATGAAGTGGAAGGAAAAGAAGAAGGGAATAGTGTAGAGAGAGAAAAAAAGGGGCCACTCGATTTAGATCCTATCCATATGCATTTCTTATAATATAAGAGGGAGTGTATTCAGGGATGGAATGGGTGGGAATGATTTTATGCCTTTTCCTTTTTGGCTATCTCCCTTGTAAGGGGGAAAAAGCCTTGGTATATGTATGTATGTATGATATTCATTTCTACTTTCTATCGATTTCTAAATCTGTTCTGTATAATTTTCTTTTTCCTTTCTCCCTTCTCGCAAATGCAATATTTCTGTTTTCATTTCCTGATTGATCTCTTCTGCTGTTCTTATTTATTTTTCAATATCATTCTACTTGTGTAATTATGCCTCTCCTTTGTTGCTCCACTGTTATTTACAGTAAGCTTTTCCTCGCTTCAGTATTATCAACTTTCATTACGGAAACTAATTAGCGGGGTTGGCTTTGGTGATTTCTGTGTAAGTCAATCATTTATCCATATAAAGTCAATTCAATCTGTTGCATGAGTTGAAATAGGTCATCGGGATATATCAACATTGCGGGTGTCAAGCGTTTGCCATCAAATGGACTGCTTGGACAGACACATCAAGCCTTGTTAGTAAATAATTTAACGTTTTCATCGCGTGTGCGGACTGAAGAGAGCCCGTGTAGAGCAATGGGTAACGTTACTGCCTCGGAACGCGGGTTGTCCTGGTTCGATACCCGGTAGGTGGAAAGTTGTTTCGTGACCACCCAACCCCTCTCTACAACGGCGGATATCATAGGTGCGGTTGGTGCTAGCAACCAGTCACTATGGACGAACTAATAACATTGATTTCAGACTTTATAACCACAGATTATTACAATACACCAACGACTTTATATGCACTTTTCACCACACGGGATATGCCGGTCCTGTAGTGGACCATTAAGGCTGAACTCCAAACTACACTGCATATGGAGACTTTAATGGTCATTCTGGCTACCATTAGGCGATTTTATTCAGCTAAGAGAAACTTTCCCCCTTCCTCTGCCAATAGACTTCACTCCTTCCTTCCTTGATTAAATTTGCTTTTACCACATTGACCTGACGTGTGAGGAGAATATATATATCGTCTCTCTGGATTAAATTTTATTTTATGCAGAACCTTGACAAAATGTAGAAGTGTACTAAACACTCGACTATGAATGATATGTTGGCATAGATCCGGTGTCTCGTATGTCAGATTCAATTGTCCGTGAGCAGACTCGAGAGACGACGACCTCCCCCACTCGACTGGACGCTGATATATCCTTGTTTGTCATTGGTCCACTCATAGCTATACAACACATATACATATACATATACATATACTCGTACATATACATATACATATACATATACTCGTACATATACATATACTCGCACATATACATATACATATACTCGTACATATACATATACATATACATATACATATACATATACATATACATATACTGTACATACATATGTGCTTAAAAGTGGCAGTCTGCCGACAAGATTGACTAGATAAACACCATATGAGGACGGAGCCTTTATTTGTACGACGTTTCGCTTATTACAGCTTTTTCAAGTACAAGTTGAGATACAAATGCTTGAGATTAAATAAGGGGAAAGGAGGGAACGGGGAGAGAAAAGAGGGGAGGGGGGAAGGAAGAGGAGGAGGAGGAGGAGGAGGAGGAGGGTGGGGGGATTGGACACTGGGAAAGGATGAGAATGCTGGCCCAAACGTCCGTGAGCGAAATGTCCACAAAGGGTGGTTTAAATATTTAATATTTTGCTGGCCATGGGTATTAGGGGAATAATGTGAGGAGATATGTTAAACATGCCCCTGTTTTGTTCAATAGTGTTCGTTCCTAGTGTTCTCATCCTTTCCCAGTGTCCATTCCCCCCCCCCCTTTTCCTCCTCCTCCTCCTCCTCCTCTTCCTTCCCCCTCCCCTTTTTCTCTCCCCGTTCCCTCCTTTCCCCTTATTTAATCTCAAGCATTTGTATCTCAACTTGTACTTGAAAAAGCTGTAATAAGCGAAACGTCGTACAAATAAAGGCTCCGTCCTCATATGGTGTTTATCTAGTCATACATATACGTATACATATAACACATACATATACGTATGCATGTGCACATACATGTACATATACATGTACATATGTATATACACATGAAATAAATATTAACAGTATATATACGAACACGTATACGTAGACGCATGTATGCATATTCATATACTTTCTTGTAAACGAAAAAGAAAAGAAAAGAGAAAAAGAAAGGAAACAGTGGACTCTGCCTTTGTCTGGAGTCAAAACACACTTTGCAGTTTAGTCTTCTGCTAATATCGAGTCCCTCGCCAAGTAATCTTCTTACTTGTGCCTACAGTCACTGTACAGTCACAAGCAAAAGTTTTGACCCCCCAATCTATAACACGCCTCCAGAGCTGGGCGTGTTACCGATGGACAGGCAGTGCCTTACTGAAAAATCTGGGGTGCATTTCCGTCAATGCGTATTATGTTACATATATATGTGTATACAATGAGTATATGTATACATATATATATATATATATATATATATATATATACAAAATGTATATCTCTATATATTTTTTTTTTCCAGTAACGCACTACCTGTCCGACGGTAACGCGCCCAGCTCAACAATTACATAACATAAGAACATAAGAATGAAGGAGACTGCAAGAGACCATAAGGCCTACACTAGGCAGCTCCATATCCATGACCACCTGTCATCCCCATCCATAAAGTTGTCTAACCGTTTCTTAAAACAACTGATAGTTTCAGCGCTCACTACGTGGTTACTATGTCAGTATGATTTTTTTCAGTCGAGTACGTGGTATCTTTTCCTATGTAGAATCTAGCGTACAGTTAAGTAAATTTCTTAAAGAGATAGATAAAAAATGTTGTCAAAGAATTAGGAGCTAATCGACTTAAAGCGATTATGCAAACGTCGTTTAGTGAAAGAGATGAAGTTCAAATTCTGGACTAAATGTTTTGATGATCTTTAAATTGAAAAATAATTAGGAGGTACTTAAAATGAAAATTGGTCACACAAATAATCACTCGAAAAAATTGTATATATATTTTTTTAATATATGAGGTTTAAACGAAAAAATGGGGATTTTCAGATAATAAATCATATTTCTAATATAGTTGTAATTAATGGAACATAGTCGTATAAGATCTTCTTTGCTGAAAAAACACGTCGAATTGTAAAAATATTCAATATACTGAGATATTAACATTATTTATTTTCACCATTATTCGTTTTATTTTTTACTTATTTCTGTATGTAAAATGTGGATAATTATCTTGGATTACGTTCTGGACTCGTGATCGACAGTGATTGCTCTCCCGAGTGAGAGCTCAGAGGTAGTGCTGCAGGTAATATTGTGATCTTGCGCACATGTATCTTCTTGCTCAGCGGAAACAGTAACGGCTTGCAGTATCAGTGAGGCTTCTATGCTGTATGCGGGGTGCTACCACGGACCTCCTACTCAAGACCCAAAGACGCTAACCACTATGTCAGCAAGTTGTGTTTGTGTATGTTGAAGATTCGTATTCCGTTGCCCATAATCATCGTTTTGTAGCGGTGCCTTGTTTGTAAACCGTAAATGGTTGACTCCTGAAGTGCGGGTTAACGTTAGTTTGCGCAGAATAGCGCATAATATTTGCCTAACCAGAAGTGTCTGGCATCAGTCTTAGGGACGGAAGTTTAAACGACTCATTCTAGTTATGTCAGACGCCGTCGTTCCATATCCTCTTGGACTTCGGCAACCACGGAGCGCCACCGTTCACGGTCCCTCCCTAGTTACTTGTAACATCTGTGCTGGTTTGAGTTGTTTTCTCGTCACCCTCATCAGCCCGTCCATATACTTCTCCCTCTGCTTTCCTCTTGCTCTCCTTCCCTCCACCATTCCCGTCATCACCGCCTCTTCCAAACCTTCCCTCCTCATTATATGTCCTAAGAATCGCAACTGTCTTTTCCTTATTGTTGTAATCAATTCCCTATCTATCTCCATTTCTCTCAATACTTCTTGTATTGACAAACACACACTGGTACATGTAATGACCTCAGTATCCAACTACAAGTTTCCTGCCCACCCGCTCCTGAGCCACCGCATCACGCAATAAATTTCCCTGAGAATCGCCCGGTGATAATAGCCCTTTTTCATACACAACTATCTTTTCATTTTCATACAGACATCTCTTCATCCTACCACAACGACCGATCCCGTACGAGCTGGTGGTTTTTTCTAGGTAGTCCATAGTCCATAATAGTAGACTTCAGCCCCTTAGTGATCGCTTGCTCAGACACCTTCTTGCTGTAGGACTACCCTCGTCGAGGAGATTAGAGGAGTTTTCGTTTTCTTCGCGAGGACGATTGAGATGACAAACCCAGCGGGCACCCGCACTTGTACGTGACTGTGGCCAACCACGTAAGAAAATATCCAACTCACATACTGACAACATGTGGCAATGGATTCCGACCAACAAAGTCTTCATCAGTAGAGTCAACATCACACAAAAGAGGTGAAGAAAGAGAAATGGTAAAAGAGAGACTTAAGAACGGGGTAGCAGAAAGAAAGGAGAATGTGATTCAAAATTGATATATAATCTTTTTTTGAGTGCTTATAACATTATTATATATTTTTTTTAGTGAAACATCAGGTGCTCCTTGTCCTCGGCAATATTGCTCCGCCGTCGCATTTCTGTCGCTATTTTCGCGAGATTATTGTCCTCCTGAAGTTTGTAGCCTCTCGTAGCCTCCTGAAAAAGACAACACAAAACTGAATGTTCTGAAATACCTCACCCGTTTTCTGTGAAATTACTTTTTGCAAGAGTCGATGTTTTTTTTTTTGTTTTTTTTACTTCTACCGCGAGGCTGTGGAACTCGCTTCCCCGTTACACATTTTCAATTTTTTCACCTTTTTCACTTTTTCACCCTTTCAGAAAGGGAGATGTCGATGAAGTTTGGGCTGACGACTTTAGATCGACGTTGATATGCAGGTTGTTTTTTCTTTTCGTCTTTTATTTTTGATTCTCAAATCGACTCGTTGGACAGTCCTCTTTAGTACAGTTATGCTATTTGGTCTTTTTCTATGCGGGCAGCGTTCAATTTAATTTCTATCTTTGGCCTCTCTCCTCCTCTTAGCAACAAGTCCATAAAGAGAGAGAGAGAGAGAGAGAGAGAGAGAGAGAGAGAGAGAGAGAGAGAGAGAGAGAGAGAGAAAGAGAGTACTCCTTCCATCAACGCACGAAACCGTGGCTCCCTCGACAACCCATTATAACATTTCACGAGATCCGTTGACCTTCACTCCGCGTTGAAGCCTCTGGGGTCGATTGATGACGACGGGCCAATCAACCAACAACACCGCCCCCCTCCCTCTCCCCCTCTCCCCCACTCCCTCCCCCTCCCCCTTCATTGCATGCCCCGGATCCCCTGCGGAGGATGACAATGCCTCGCAGGGGGGGGGGATGACCCTCAGATGGCTGGAAGGAGACAAGGCGAAGACCTCGGGGGGGGGGGGCTTGTGTTGTGTAGTCGAAGTGATGCAGTATTGTCATCTTGTATATACATAAATGCACACTCATATATATATATATATATATATATATATATATTTATATATATATATTTATATATATATATATATTTTTATATATATATATATATATATATATATATATATATATATATATATATATGCTAATAACAACACTCGTAACTTATGTTTAATTATGCTAGAGTAACCACTGGGAAAGAGAAACTGAACGAAGTAGATCGATTTCGTATATTACATCTTCAGTGCAAAAGTACAAGGAAAGAAAGGATTACAAGAATATATATATATATATATATATATATATATATATATATATATATATATGCAGAAAAATACACTGGGAAATAAGAAGCTTAGTCCGAACGTTTTCGTCTATTTAAGACATTATCAAGGAATACACAGTTACAGAGACAAAGGTGGATATATATACATAAAGTAAAAGACAAGCTAGGAACATGGGAAGTACACACAAGATGCTTCACAATCAGGTAGAGCCGATGTTTACATATACGGACGTTTGGTCCATGACGTTACGTCACCCCCGCTTAGTAGCACTTGGAGAAGTTCTTACAATTTTATCAATAACAAAATCATCAAGTTTAAATATTCCTAAACTTAAATTGATATTATTGTCAAAGGTTTGTTTAATATGACTGGATTCGATGATGTTTCTTTCTAATAAGGATCTACAAGAAATTATTACATTCGAATTATCCCAGTCAATAGGATGATTGTGGTCTCTTACATGGACAAAAAGGCCACTGGAACTTTGCCCACTCCTTACACTATATTTGTGCTGATTTATCCTAGTTTTTATGTCTTTACCAGTTTGGCCGATATAAAATTTGTTACATTTAAGGCATGGAATAGAGTAAACACAACCCTCGTTTGCTTCAGGTGAATTTTTAATGAGCTTACTTTTTATAAATTTTAGTATTATTTTTGAAAACCAAGTTGATGTTGAATTGTTTGAGAATATTAGGCAGACCAATTAATTTCTCACTGTAAGGAAGAACCAAAAGGTTCTTTTTGTCAAATACTTTTCTTACGTGTGAGGTGAGTATAATACCTGAATCTTAAGTTTCCTCATGTGACCTTAACATGACCCCACCTGTCTCCGTGTGGTCTAGCCCAATGGTTAGTTCGTCCCCTACGTCACTCCAGGGGACCCCAAAGCGGGAGCGACGTCAATTATTTCCTTCCCACATTCCTCTGTGTTTGCATATATATATATATATATATATATATATATATATATATATATATATATATATATATATATATATATATATATATATATATATATATATATATATATATATATGCAAACACAGAGGAATGCGGGAAGGAAATAATTGACGTCGCTCCCGCTTTGGGGTCCCCTGGAGTGACGTAGGGGACGAACTAACCATTGGGCTAGACCACACGGAGACAGGTGGGGTCATGTTAAGGTCACATGAGGAAACTTAAGATTCAGGTATTATACTCTTGACGATTTACATATTTCTTGACATATGAAACTGTCTGATTTATATATGTCAACAATTTATATATGTCAACAAATGTGTAAATGTTCACTATTAACCCACTATCGGAGAAAAAATGACGGAAGTACAGGGAAACTGTATATCTCGACTACTATCTGTAGTCCTCATTCTGCTGAAGAGGACTACAGATAGTAGTCGAAATATACAGTTTCCCTGTACTTCCGTCATTTTTTCTCCGATAGTGGGTTAATAGTGAACTTTTACATATGTGTTATAACACCAATTTCCAAATGTGTAAATCGTTAAGATTGTATTACGTGAATCTTGAGTGGCCTCTTGTGACCTTAAGATGGCCCCACCAATCTCCGTGTGGTCTAGCCCAATGGTTAGTTCGTCCCCTACGTCACTCCAGGGGGGCCCAAAGCGGGACCGACGTCTCACTTTATTTCCTTCCCGCATTCCTCTGTGTTTGCACACACTCACACACACACACACACACACACACACACACACACACACACACACACACACACACACACATATATATATATATATATATATATATATATATATATTCTTGTAATCCTTTCTTTCCTTGTACTTTTGCACTGAAGATGTAATACACGAAAGCGCTCTACTTCGTTTAGTTTCTCTTTCCCAGTGGTTACTCTTGCATATGTATATATATATATATATATATATATATATATATATATATATATACACATATATATATATATATATATATATATATGTACACATTTATATCTACACGCACACACACACACAATATATATGTATA
Organism: Oratosquilla oratoria; assembly: GCF_046742065.1. Lineage (NCBI taxonomy): Eukaryota > Metazoa > Arthropoda > Malacostraca > Stomatopoda > Squillidae > Oratosquilla > Oratosquilla oratoria. The sequence continues at coordinate 297,321 of NW_027467735.1, forward strand.
TATATACCTGTAAAAGAAGGGATAATTTTTTCTTCTATACACGTGTTAAAAACGACAACATTCTGGTATTTGACTAACCTAAATTCACAATCTCCAATTTTCTAATTAGAATTTTTCCTTTTTGCAGGATGTGAGCAATCTAGTTCCCTTTGACGTTTCATCTTCGATAAAACATCTAGAAAAAATGTAACAATACTGAGTAATGTTCAGGACTAGAATAGATTTGTTTGAGTAATAGAAATAATACATGGAAGTAAATCAACATCATTATACTTGATGGCTAATGCTCACGTCCATATGTTATTATAGAACAACAGAGAAAAAGTGCAATATTAATATTGGCTTACATTTTCCGCGTTCATAGCTAGGATGCAGTCATCTTCTAATCGCGGTCTGCGTGGGAGAGTGAGGTAACGTAGGAGGAGAAAGAGGAGGAGGAAGAGGAAGAGGAGGGAGGAGGAAGAAAATGACGGGTAGAATCTTAAACAGGGCTTGTGTTCTGGGCGAAGAATTAAGAGTGGAATGCTAGAAATCATGTTTGTCTGGATGTTTATAGATGGGATTGTGTCGCTGATATATATTGCCTCTAGGAAGTGTAACTGTCTGGGATTCTCACTTTTATACGCATGTATATATATATATATATATATATATATATATATATATATATATATATATATATATTACACACACACACACGCACACACAACTTGAGGAAGGCGGTAAAAGAAGTCACGAGTTAGTTCCGAGTTGCAAATTTATTCTTGACCGGTTTCGCTCTACGCTTTCTCTGAAGAAGCGTAGAGCGAAACCAGTCAAGAATAAATTTACAACTCGGAACTAGACCCGTGACTTCTTTTTCCACCTTTCACACACGCACACACACACACACACACACACACACACACACACACACACACACACACACATATATATATATATATATATATATGTATGTACATATATATATATATATATATATATATATATATTATGTATAGGTGTGTGTAATGAATGTAATACATGTGTTTATGCACGTATATACGTATCCATGAATACATTCATAAAGTAACAAAAATATATAATTTTCCATGCACAACGTTCACCAAATATAATCAGTTATGTGGAGTTATATATATTACAAAGACTCCTACGCCTCTAATGAACATTCATTTTGGGAACAGCTTAACATTATACGTTTAAAAATACCACAGTAGTGTTCCAAAAATTGTTCACCAAAGTGAGATGAATCTAATTATATAGAAAAGCCGACTTGATTACTAGTTTTAAAATGTCGGGACGCGCGGAGGATGAGGATAATAAAATGAGGTCAATTTAGATACGGATTAACATTAATTAAATCGTCAAATCAAAGCGGCAGGGCCAGGCGACTTATCGCGAATGTTCAAAACTCATTCACGACGCGAATGTGTGTTAGATGGACCAGATCATTCGATCGCATAAACAACCATGGATGTGTACACACACACACACACACACACACACACACACACACACACACACACACACACACACACACACACACACACACACACACTACCCAGAGAGCGGCAAATAATGAGCTCTGAGCTCACTACCGTAGTGTGGTGTCTGACTGTCTCGACAGAGACTGCAGCAGATCCGAGGTGAATACACACACACATACACACACACACACACACACACACACACACACACACACACACACACACACAGGGCTGAAATAATTTTAGTATCGCTGCGCTGCGTGTCGTTACTCCAACTCTCGTGGGCGGGGAGTTGTGTATGCGTGTGTGCGTGTAAGGTCACAGCATTACCCATAGATCGGTCATGTACGAGCTCTGAGCTCTCTTCCGGGAGGATAATAGTAGCTGTCGATCACGAGTCCAACACGTGAATCAAGACCATGGTGAATCACACACACTCATACTCATGCTCATACACACAGGAAATGTCCAAAATAATGAGTTTGAAAAATACAAACAATAACTGTTACTTACAAGTCTCGCTGAAAAAAGGAAAGCTCCATCGGACTCGAAATCAGCAAATGTGGTACCAATACTCAAAGGAGGAAACAGGGAGGTTTGACGGCCAAAATGTGTGAAAAGAATTAAAAGATGGATGGATGATTTTTATTATTTTTCATTTGCTTGATTGATTGATCCTTTTATCTATTTATTATCATTATTATTATTTTTGTTATTATTATTATTATTAATATTATTATCATCATCATTATTATTATTATCATCATAATTATTATTATTATTATTATTATTATTATTATTATTATTATTATTACTCTTATCATTATTATTATTATTTATTAATTTTTTAAGGGGTGGGTGACTGATTAATTGGTTTATTTTTCTATCTATCACTATTATTTTTTTTTTCTTGTTTTTGGGTGGGTGGATGGGGGAAGTAACCTCGTTTGCCAACCAATTTAAAAAACAAAAACAAAAACAAAAACAGAGTCCTGTGTATCCAGCCTACTAAGTTTCTATTTGGGAGTGGTAGACGTGTTGCATGAAAGGGGTTGGAGGATTGTGTATACTTACATTTGGAAAAGGCATTTGACAAAGTGTGGCACAAAGGACTGATACGGATGTTGGGCAGTGTAGAAGGACTTAAAGGGGATATACTGAAACGGGTAAAATTCCTTTTAAGTGACAAAGAGAGGGAACATTTTGTACTGGTTTTGAGTGTACGGATTGTGAAAGGCGTAAGGCTCTTCTACACACTTACACACACACACACACACACACACACACACACACACACTCACACACATATATGGTGTAGTGGTTAAGTCACTACAAGCACTGGTAACGTGCTAGCCGTTGGTTCAAATCCTCGGGCGTACCACGTTTCAATTTCTGCATGTGCCTCCACAGTTCTTCCGATGTTGATGGTTTAGAATTAAAGTGCATTGTTGTTGATAAAAATGTATATATCAATATATATATATATATATATATATATTGAGATATTGTGACAGGTTTGAGGAAGGTGGAAGAGAAAGACACGGGTCTGGGGCCGAGCTTATTCCTGACCTGTTTTGCTCAGAGCTTCTTCAGAGGATCGAAGAAGCTATAAGCGAAACCGGTCAGGAATAAACTCGGCCCTAGACCCATGTCTTTCTCTTTCACCTTCCTAAAAAAAAAAATATATATATATATATATATATATATATATATATATATATATATATATATATATATATATATATATATATATATATATATATATATATATATCGTACTTAACTCGAAGCCTGTAAAAGTGGCGGGGATGCCCCTCTTGTTTCTGGATTCTACATATGAGAACTGTAGTGAAAGAGGAAAAGTCGGACTGTAGAGGAGTGATTATAAGAGTACCCCAGGGCTCATTACTGGTACCTGTAATCTTCCTATTGTATATAAATTATATAGTGAATGGAATAGATGGCCATGCAAATTTACATGCAGGTAAAGCCGAAATAATGGAAGAAAATGAAAAGCCAGAAGGTTTATAAACGGTGACTGGAAGATCAAGACGATGTTTATGGATGTAGCCAGAAGTGGAGAATTAATAATAATGCAAAGAAATGTAACATCTTAGAATTAGATCAGAGTAGAAAAAAGACGTAGAGAAAATGCAAAATGTGAAATTAATTAATAACTAAAACAAAAGAGGAAAGGGAATTAATGATACGAATTAGGGAAAGTCATATAAAGAAAATAACATGACGGATCTATAATTCACCTATTGTAGAACATAAGAATAGCATTGCATTACATGAAAAAAGACACGATGAAGAAGATTATTGAAACTTTGATTCGTCCCTGACTAGATAATGTAAGGAGTGTGGTCAACACACTTAAAGAGAGATAAAAGGGAAATAGAGATAGTACAAAGATGTGTATACATTGTGACGAATGTGGATAGGAGGTAAAGGGAACACGGGGTGAGGGGAATACTTTTATTCCTGACTAGTTTCGCCTGAGTGGCTTCTTCAGAGGCGAAACTAGTCAGGAATAAAAGTATTTCCCTCAGCCCGTGTTCCCTTTACCTCCTATTCACATAGTACAAAGAGTGTCAACAAAGATGATCCCAAGTCTACGCGACGAGACATGAGAGATCGAGAAAACTGGGACTTCCCACATTGGAAGAGTAAAGGGAGAAAGGCGACATTATGACTATTTAGATTAGGGAAAGTTATATATATATAAAAATGGACAGATAGGGATTGCTCTGGTGTGGGAGGAAATATCAACAAGAGACTATAGTAAAATGAAGATTAAAAATAATTTTTTGTTCTAAAGATGTTAGGAAGTGTAGCTCTCCGCATAGAGGTGGAGACTTATGGAACAAGTTTGATGAAAACATAATCTAAGCCATCGCTATAAACGAAGTTAGGGCAAAGTTTGATGAGTGTAAACCATAAAAGGACGGGACTCCATGAGCACAACTCCAACCCCGTATACTATTACCAGTAAAATACACGCACGCACGCACGCATTCACGCACGGCTATAGTTATTCAGCGCATATACATACGCGCACATACACACAAGACTAATGAACGCGTAGGCACTTCGAATGGGGACCATGATTACGTGGCGTTATGTATTATATACTTCTTAGTATCTGTGGCTTTGTGCTTTTGTATGAATATACGGTAACTGACGGTTCCTGTGTAACAACCTTCTCCTCCTCCTCTTCTTGTTCCTCCCCTCCTCCACCTCCACCTCCTCCTCCTCCGCTCTCTCCGCCTCTCCTCCTCCACCTTCTCTTCCGCTTCGTTGTACTCCGCCTACACCTCTGACGCCTACTCCTTCTCCTCCTCCACATCTTCCACCTCCTCCTCTCCACATCTCCCCCGTCTTCCATCTCCTCTGCATCCTCCTCCTCCTCCTCCAGGCCACTAGCAAGACCACTTTAGCTCATTTCACACACACGCATCGATTTTTTTGCCGTGACCCATCCACGACACGACGTCGTGCTCTCTAATAACCATGAATGTCTATGGACGCTTTCAGACGTGGTCGTGGTCGTGACGTGTGAAGGCGTCCATAGACGCTCATGGCTATTTGACAGCACGACGTCGTGTCGTAGACGGCGCACGGCGAAAAGTCGATGCGTGTGAGACCTCGACGGGAATTCCAGTACCATAAAGATCGGTCATTATATTTTCTTAATAATCTAAGTTGGCACACTTTTCATTTTGTGAGCTAATGCCCCTAATTACTTGTAAGCGCTTTCCACTACATAATTATCATTTGGTGCCAGTTTCGTTCATTCGGCAAGCCAATCTACGATTCTTGTATCACGTCACAAAGATAACAGTCCATGTGAACTTCCAATCAATTATTTCTTTTTTGCTTATTGGGCCTCGTCCGTGTAATCACCTAGGCGTGAGTCAAAGTCAACAAGAACCTCATGAAGCTGACCTGCTTACGTACGATTTCCTAATTTTAGCCATTTGGTTTGACTTCGTTTCCAGTCCATTTTCAACTGCGTGCCAGACATAGGTACACATTTCAATGCAATTGCTCAGTTTCCAATATCAGCACACAGGGATCAACGGGTAAAAAGATGAGGAAGTAATGATTAAGGACGGCAAGCTATGAATGATCTTGTTTGCCTTTTTTCTTCTCCGCTGCAACGGATCCATTCAATGTCCTTCAATACATCTTCCTCTCGTGCATTGTTACCGTCTTAATTAGTCTGTGTGAGAGACGGCTTCGCTTTGAACAAGCCTATTCTCGGTGACAACAGGCGACTTTCTTCAGATGAAAGTATTCCCTCCGTCAGTCTATTACGTGGAGTGCGGGGTGATCTGAAAGAGGTATTCAAATGGGTTAAGGGCTTTAACATGGGTGATACAGACAAGGTCATCATATTAAGACAGCAGGTGAATTTCTTCAGATGAAAATATTCCTTTCATCAATCTATTACGTGGAGTGCGGGACGATCAGAAAGAGGTGCTCAAATGGGTCAAGGGCTTTAACAAGGGTGATGCAGACAAGGTCATCATATTAAGACAACAGGACAGGACTCGTGGTAATGGATTTCATCAATCTATTATGTGGAATGTGAGGTGATATGAAAGAGGTGTTCAAATGGGTCAAAGGCTTTAACAAGGGTGATGCAGACAAGGTCATCATATTAAGACTACAGGGCAGGACTCATAGTAATAGATTTCAGTTTGATAAATTTAGGTTTAAGATAGAAATAAGCAAAATATGGTTTACCAACAGAGTGATTAACGAATGGAATAGACTTGGTAACAATGTAGTTAGCGCTGAAGCAATTGGTTGTTTTAAAAGAAGATAACTTTATGGATGGGGATGAAAGACGGTAAGGGAGATGGAACTGCCTAGTGTATGCCTTATGGTCTCTTACTATCTCCTCCATTCCTATGTTCTTATGTTAAAGGAGACAACTTGTTTGCATTTGAAAAATAAGACGCACGTGATTATTAAGTTTTCCGAGGCAGAGCCGCTAAAAAAAAAGAAATAATAATAATAATAATAAAAATAAATTAAATAAATAAATAAATAAAATAAATAAATAAGAGAAAATAAAATCATGGTTTGTGAATGCCCTGAATGAATATTTACATATAGATTGAGATCGCAGTAATATTCCAGGCACAAGAATATAGGAATAAAGAACACTGAATACTGTTTTAGTGTAAAAGTTAGGCCCATGTTAGGAGTAATTAAGATTTTTTTTTCTTCAGAGTTCGAGTAAATAAATGAACGAGATATTTTCTCTAAAAATATGATCAAATTCGTATATTAAACGCATCTAAATATAGAAGCGTATGTATGTATATATATATATATATATATATATATATATATATACACACACACACATATATATATATATATATATATATATATATATATATTATACGCATATATACAAGCGTGGGATTACAAATACACAATTGCACACACACACGCACACACACACACACACACACACACACACACACACACACACACACATCCTTGGTATGTGAATCTATTATAAAAGTAGAATAGGAGAAAGCTGTGTGAGTGTTGATAAAAGACAACCTGTCACCAGACGGGCATATCAACAGGACAATTTCCCCCGGAGGATAATTGCCCCCCGTAATCAATTGCCCCCTGGGACAATTGCCCCCTAGGACAATTGCCCTCTAGGACAATTTCCCCCGTTGTCAATTGCCACCTGGGACAATTGCCCCCTAGGACATTTACCCCCGGAAGACAATTTCCCCCGTTGACAATTCAACTAAACAAGATACTGTGACTCACTATATGGGTTGAGAAACGATGAAAAAAGTCATCGAGATCCTGATCCATCTAAGAATGGAATATGCGTCAGTGGTATGGTCCTCACACAGAGTGAAGTATATAAGCAAGATCGAGAGAGTACAAATGACAGCAACCAAAAGTGGTCCCCAGACTGGCAGATAAACCATATGAGGAGAGACTAAAAGCAGTGGGTCTACCAACTTTGAAAGGTCGAAGAGAAAGAGGTGAAATGATTACAGTATTCAAGACACTGAAGGGCTTAGACTACATTGACAGAATAAATATCTTGAATGAAGGATAGGAGGAGTTTAAGAGGTCATGAGAACAAATTAAGAAAAACTACCTGTCTAAAAGATGTGAAAAATACAATTTTCCATATAGATGTA
>NW_027467735.1:310000-327500 GCF_046742065.1 Oratosquilla oratoria
ACACACACACACACACACACACACATATATATATATATATATATATATGTATATATATACATATATATATATATATATATATATATATGTATGTATGTATCCAATCGTCGCTGCATGACTGAAGGCATATGTATCACGAGTGTGTATTTCCCCGAATATTTTCAACCATTCATTCAGTGCAAACATTTCATACACTTGTTCGTTTTTTTTTCATTCCTTTTACGTAAACGTTAAGATAAAACAGTGAGGTCGAAGACCTCCATGCAATATCTCCCCAGATTTAATGTTTCTCTTCCAGTCTTTCCTGTCAACATTGCACAGGCATTAGTGTCTTTAGTCTTGACCCGACCGATATATTGGTCAACGGCCCGTGGGCGTGTGTAGATATGCATTCGCATGTACACGTACGTATATGTACACAAATATGTATACATCTTTATTACCTATGTAAACATCCAGTATTATATGTATAAATATAACAAAATTAATTGTAATTATATATACGTGTTACAAGGACTCTTGTCCAATATAAATTATGTAAACTATTTTGGAACCACCAGTCCGGTTCACTCGCCAAATCGTCGTGACAGGTCACAGGGCGCCGGGGCGGTAGTGTTCATTCTGGCTCCCTGTCGAGCAGACCTTGTCTTTTTGTTTTGATATGTGATCAGTGTTCAGTGAAATTTAATATATGTTTATTTTCGTAAATATAATTTTCATTGTTCCTGTCACATATTATGGTGGCAGCGAAATTGTAAAAACTTTGTGAAAGACTATATAGTTTTACGAACAAAAAGACAAATTTGAAAAACTTAAAGGCCGGCCATGTTCGATGTGCGTGTGTTTTCTGTTTGTCGTGTTTTTCCCTACCTTTTTAATTTCAGGGATACAGTTTTTCAATTAATGTGACAGTCCTTCGTCAACTAAATTAACAGTGGAAAAACTATAAACTTCTAGTCCCTGCAATAGCTGTTAATGGTGAATCCGACGGACAAGCTGCCGGCGACCTGCTCCTGTGTAATAGCCGTAGCTAACAATCTACGCCCCATCGGACCCCCAGTGAATCATCCAGCAGATTCAACACTAGTCACGTCGCCTAGACCACCTAGTAACCTGGATGGTTATCTATAAGGTTCAAACCCATGTGCAAGGTTCCGAGTAGCCTTTCGCTCTAAAAGCTAAATTGCTACCTCTTATTTTCCCAACATTCCATGTTAACTTGTTGTAAAATTAATATTGTATTAATAGTACTTAATTGTTCTTTACATTTGATAAACAATTTTCATTTTTACATACAATTTTCTTACGGGTGTGGCTGGTGGCTTAAAAAAATTATTTCTTTTAGACTGTTGTACACAGCGTTCTCCATCATGGCTCAGGCAACACGTTCCAAGGCCAATGAGCCATCTGATTCAACATCTGATTTAACTTCTGATCAACTTGCAACATCCCAGGTAACACAAATACCCGTATTAAATCTCATCCATCAGAAACCTGCCATACAGACTTTCGATGGAAATGATTCTTCTTATACAGCATCTCTCTTTATTCGTATGTGCGAGGATGCTATTATATCATCTAACATTACCACGGATAAGGAACGTATCTCGTTCATACGCTCCCAGATTACCCCCAATTCATTAGCCTCTGAAATGCTGTCAGCTAGCTGTCTCAACCCCATTGAACTTAACCATGATTACAATAAATTCAAAACAAATTTCCTTCAGTTGTATGGGGACACAGGTAGAGAAGAAGGATTTCAATGGTGCTTCAAGCTGGCAGAGCAGCTAACTGTGAGTCACGGAACGTTAAATTTCATGCGCTCACAGGCAAAATCTAGTACCTTTGTTACCGAAGCCATTGCCAGTTTGAAACAATTACAATGGATAGAAAATGACAACATTTCAGTGGCCAGATTTCAACTTGTCTTAGAATATTTATTATTTATGTTATTTCTAACTCCACACGAGCGTAGAATCGCTTCTTCCTTAGATTATACAAAGGATGAAACTCTCCTTCATTATGCAACAAGGCTTTCTAAGAAATTAAAAGAAATGCCACGTCTTGCTACATTAGCCCAAGTAGTCCACAACCAACAATCTTCTGAAGTATATTCTCTACCTTCACCCCCAAGTTCTAACATGTTTTCAACACACTCTCAGAGTATCTCTTCTTCTGAAGATTCTATCATGTCATGTGCATACTGTCACAAACAAGGACATACTTATAACCGTTGTTTCCTTCGTAAGCGTCATGAACGCCAATCTACAAAATTTTCTCCCTTAGACTCTCACAGACCCTCCCCTCCCCAAATGCAGCACAATTCACGGAAACAAAGAAATTCCTATACGCCCCTTTCTCACCTTCCTCAGGATCTCTCACAAATGTCCCTACAACACCTTCCTAAAGACTGTCTTGTCCATGGATCCTGTGGTCACACTTCAGAACAATGCTTCAGGATCAAGAAACTTAGAGCAGATACTGTTGCCTCTGCCCCTACTCAGTCCCATTTTCAACAGCGCCTATTTCCAAATCCCAAAACGTAACAATGACTCCTCTGAAAGTTCTCCCCTTAACAGCTACTAGTTCTTCACTTCTTACTTTCCAGTGCTACATGCGTAAATCACCTCTTTCAGTAGTCATAGACACTGGAGCAGAAATTAGCATCATGAGCCACACTACATACAATATTATCAAAGAGCTTTATCGAGTTCCACTTTCTCCTTCTTGTGACACGATACAAACTGTCCAAGGCTCTACATTACCTATTCATGGCACAGCTACTATTCCTCTCAAATTTTCTACTTCTACCAAGGTTATTTCTGTTGATTTTGTGGTGGTTTCCAACTTTGCTCTCAAATGTGATTGCCTTTTAGGTTTGGATACTCTAGCAAAGTACAACATAAACATATCCCCTCAACAGCGTAAGGTGAGGTTAGAGAACACAATTCTTATGGCAACGGACAACCCTGTCTGGGTGCACGACTTTTCGTCGCCGTCTTTTCGTCGCCGGACGTTTCGTCGCCGGACGTTTCGTCGCCGGACTTTTCGTCGCCCCAAGCATAAATTGTATGCAAAGATTGACAATTGGAAATATATGATTTAATGTCATACTTGTACTTATATTCCTACTCCCAATGCAATAATATGAGTGTGGCAAATAGCTATACATCTCAGTGCCGTATAAACCATTCATTCTTGCCTTAACCAGTCCGACTTGCAAATACCTGAGCCCTAACTTACGTAGATGAAATACAATTTTATTTAAATTACAATAAATAATTTAATACATCATTATCTAAATATATATTTGACACGTCAGTATATATGATAATTTATTATTGGCATATCATACAGTAATAATTTGACACGAAATCATAATTATGAAGCTATTCATTAAAGTGTAAGGGTAAAATCATTTATTATAAAATTAGTAAGTTATTAGTAAATAGTCCATATGTATTGAAATGTAAAGTTCTTTAGTAAGGCTGGACAGACGCTACTACCAATAATCACATCAAGATCAATCAGAAGAAGTATATTGAATTTGGCATTAAATCATATATTTCCAATTTTATATTTCAATTATTTTATATTTCAAATGTTGTCAATCTTTGCATACAATTTATGCTTGGGGCGACGAAAAGACCGGCGACGAAAAGTCGCGGGGACGAAATGTCGCGGCGACGAAAAGTCGCGGCGACGAAAAGTCCGGCGACGAAAAGACGGCGACGAAAAGTCATGGACCCACCCTGTCTCCATATGTGTTTCACCCGCCTACGTTCAGTCTAAACAGTTATCAACTTTTTCCACTAGTGACTCTTCACAGCTATCGTGCAAAGTTCCAGCACCCTTAAATTCTTCAAAACTTTCCTGTGCAGCTGTTGTTATTGGTGATCATCACATAAAACCCTCTACTGCCATAAGGATTCCAGTACAAATTTCAGATGCTCCAATTGGCTCTGATGTCCTTTCTCAACCTAACTCTGTGCGTCTCAAACGTCTCGCACTAGAAGGTACTCTATCCACTGTTGGTCAGGATCATACCACTATTGCATTAGTTACTAATGTCACTGGTGTTCCCTTTACACTCTCTGCTGGTATTAACCTTGGATCTTTTGAAATTGTCGAGGTCGACACCTTTCAGAATTCTCCTCCTATTATAGCAGCTGCCGTTCAATCCACTAATGTTACAAATGGCAATTCTCATCTAGCTTCTCAATATGCAACGTATGTAGGACATACTGACTTTCCAGAAGTAACACCACGTCTTCTTGAATTACTAGTAGCAAAGCGGCAGGCTTTAGCCCTGCCTGGTGAACCATTAGGTGTTACAGATCGTGTTACCCATAGGATTGATCTTAAACCGGGAACACGTCCAGTTTATGTGCCCTCTTACAGGTTGCCCCATTCTCGTCGTCTCATCGCACAATCTTTAGTCGACGAACTTTTGAAAGAATGTGTCATTACAGAATCCCATTCTGAATGGAATTCTCCGCTCCTTCTTGTACCCAAGAAGGATGGATCGTTTCGTCCTGTGATAGACTACAGAAAGGTAAATGACGTTACTGTCCCTGACCATTACCCTCTGCCTGTGTTAAGTGATCTGCTACAATCCATCGGTTCAGGTAACACTGTGTTTACCACCTTAGATTTAAAAGCAGGTTTCTGGCAGATACCCTTAGAAGAACAGTCACGTAAAGTGACAGCCTTCTCAACTCCATCAGGCCACTACGAATGGCTCCGTTGTCCAATGGGTTTGCGAAATGCTCCATTGACCTGCCAACGTCTTGTCAACTCTATCTTTTATGGTCTCATAGGTGATGGTCTCTTTATTTATCTAGACGACCTCATCCTAGTCTCTAAGGATATAGAAAACCATTTCCAAAAGTTGTCCTTAGTATTGCAAAGGTTTGCTGAAGCAGGACTCAAACTTAACCTTCCCAAATGTTCCTTCTTCAAAGCAAGCATTCAATTTCTAGGTCATGTAGTTGACAAAAATGGTATCCATACCACAGATGAAAAGGTTAGAGCTGTTAAAAACTTCCCTACACCTAAGACTGTTGAACAGGTACGTTCCTTCCTAGGGTTAGCAGGATATTACCGTGCCTTTGTAAAGGACTTTGCTTCAATAGCATCTCCACTCACACGCCTCCTTAAGAAGGATGCTTCCTTCAAGTGGCAGGAAGAACACCAAAACAGTTTTGACTCCTTAAAACATGCTCTTACTAATGCACCTGTACTAGCTTTTCCTGACTATAGTCTACCTTTTATTATTTGTATAGATGCTTCTGGCTCAGGTGTTGGTGCTGTGCTTATGCAGCAAATTGATGGTCGACATTCACATGTCATAGCCTATGCCAGCCGAAAACTCAATTCTGCTGAGTCCCGCTATTCGGCAACTCATTTAGAAGCTTTAGCAGTTGTATGGTCGTTACGACATTTTCGTGATATCGTCTTTGGATATCCAATTACCATTTACACAGACCATATGGCTGTCACACAACTGTTCAAAGGCAAAAATCTTTCAGGCCGCCTAGCCAGATGGTTTCTAACCATAGAAGAATTTAATCCAGTAATGAAACATATCCAAGGCAAAGCAAATCATGTTGCCGATGCTCTTTCACGACAATTACCAATTGCTGCTATTCAAAGAGTACATAATTTTAACTTACAAGAATTAGCAGAAGCTCAACATCAGGACCCTGTATGGTCTGCTGTTATATATGCCTTGGAATCGGGTGATAACATCCACCTGAAGATACCAGTACCATTATCACAATTTTCACTTGAGGATAACGTTCTTACTCGTAAAGTGAAAGTGTATGAGCAAGATGTTACACAACTAGTGATTCCTGAGTCACTAGTTCCTATAGTTTTATCTCTTGTTCATGATTGCCCTCAAGCTGGCCACCCAGGCCGTGACAAAAGCCTGGCTATGGCTCGCAAGAAATATTACTGGCCCAAGATGCGCCTCGACATTACCACTCATGTTGCCAAGTGTAAGTCTTGTGCTTTGAACAAAGGCTACACGCAAACTGCCCCTATCTTAGAGTATCCTATTCCGTCTCGTCCTTTCGAGACAATAGCAATAGATCTTCAACTACCCTGTAGTACTCAAGGCTCTATGTATGTTCTAGTATGCGTAGATCACTTCAGCCGCTTTGTGATTTTGGCTCCTTTACGTAGTAAATCTGCTCCAGCTGTTGCCCATGCTTTGGTAACGCATGTTTTCTGTCCTTACACTACCCCTTCAGTGTTACTCAGTGACAATGGCACTGAGTTTAAGAATGAAATAATGGCCAACATTTGCCAGCAGTATAACATCAAACAAACCTTCATCACTGCTTATCACCCTTCCTCTAATGGGCTGGTTGAGAGGACCAACAAAAAGATTCTTGACGTCCTGAGGCATTTCTATAGTGACTTACAGGAGTCATGGGAAGATTGGCTCCCCCATGTTGGTGCCTGTATTAACAGCACCATAAATGAATCTACAGGTAAGACCCCTCATTACATAATTTATGGTTCTGAGAAAAGGTTTCCATATGACCTTTTACATAATACACAATGCCCAGTTTATAATATTGAAGATTACGCGCAGGTACAATGCAAAATTCTTCAATCAATCTATGCTTCTGTACGAGACAAGATGCAAGTCTCTCGTTCACAAATGGTTCAAAAGCACCAGACCAAAGCCACACCCGTATCCCTCAAAGTAGGCGATACAGTGTTTAAATTACAACCTGAGCGAAAAAGCAAGCTCGCACATAAATTTTCAGGCTCTTTTCTTGTAACTCAGAAGTTGCACCAGAACAAATACATAATTTTTGACCCTTCACGTAACTTATCGGAAACGGTACATCCTGACAACTTAAAGAAAACCAAGGTGGCCATACCTACATTTGCTGTACCACCTCCTGGGCCCAATTCTGTACAACCTGCCCATACTTACAATTTAAGATCCACAGGCCCTGTGCCTTAGCTGTATGAAAACAATGTAAATTAAGATGCTTTAAGCATTGTTTGTATTGTTTACCATTTCTTGTATCCAATTCTTGTGTCTTTGTATCTCTATTTTTGTATTTTTGTAGACTTATGTATATTTGTATTGTGTATGTCCCGGACGTCCGGCAATTGCATTAATTTTTACTGGCGCCAGTTAATTCATTTCTTATTTTGTGTATTGTGTTTGTGTTATTTTCCCTGTGTGATATCCTATGTACAGTTACTCTATTTTGTATAGTATGTTTTGTTTTGTTCTATTAATTTACTTGTTTAAATTTTATGTACAGTTTTGTAATTCAGAGTTAAATAATTTTCATATGTAATGTGTTTAAAGTATGTGTTCCTCTGGCCATGCCCAAAATTGTATTGTATTCTAGTTCCTCAATGAGGACATTTCGAGGTGTGGCCGAGCGATATATTGGTCAACGGCCCGTGGGCGTGTGTAGATATGCATTCGCATGTACACGTACGTATATGTACACAAATATGTATACATCTTTATTACCTATGTAAACATCCAGTATTATATGTATAAATATAACAAAATTAATTGTAATTATATATACGTGTTACAAGGACTCTTGTCCAATATAAATTATGTAAACTATTTTGGAACCACCAGTCCGGTTCACTCGCCAAATCGTCGTGACAGGTCACAGGGCGCCGGGGCGGTAGTGTTCATTCTGGCTCCCTGTCGAGCAGACCTTGTCTTTTTGTTTTGATATGTGATCAGTGTTCAGTGAAATTTAATATATGTTTATTTTCGTAAATATAATTTTCATTGTTCCTGTCACACCGAAGAGAAAGTGAGTGAGCGAAAAGGTTTGTGTGACCTCATTTGACCTGTGAACGGGCGTGTGACCTCAGTTGACCTGTGAACGGGAGTGTGACTTCAGTTGACCTATGAACGGGCGTGTGACCTCAGTTGACCTGTGAACGGGCGTGTGACCTCAGTTGACCTGTGAACGGGCATGTGACCTCAGATGACCTGTGAACGGGCGTGTGACCTCAGTTGACCTGTGAACGGGCGTGTGGCCTCAGTTGACCTGTGAACGGGCGTGTGGCCTCAGTTGACCTGTGAACGGGCGTGTGACCTCAGTTGACCTTTTGAATAGGCGTGTGACCTTAGTTGACCTGAGAACGTTTTCTAAAGGTTTTGGATTTCCGAACGTCGTTTCACCGAACATCGACTCTTTCCTTCAAATTTCGTTCCTCTTCTGCTTCCTCTTTAACATCTGCGGTTCCAGGGTCCTCCCTCAGCTGAGTGGAATCGTTTGGAGATAGCCATACGATTAACCGCTCGTCCATATTAAACTTGAATATAATATTTTTCAGATTCGTTTGAAAATGGAAAAAAAGAAGCAGATACTATCCAATAAAATTTGATTAACACCACACCAACTGTTATATAGATACATATATAAATATACATATATATATATATATATATATATATATATATACATATATATGTATATATATATACACATATAAATATATATAATATATATATATGTATACATATATATACATATATATGTATATACATATATACATATATATACATATATATACACATATATATATATATATACATACATATATATATATATACAGTACATATATATATATATATTATATATATTATATATATATGTATATGTATATATGTATATATAGACACATTGTACAGTATATGTGCGCATGTATGCATGAAAGGCGTGCGTCATCACCTCCTCCATTTTGCAAATGACGTCCAAAATGGGAACAATCTCCTGTCTGCCCCAATATCATTTGGCACTTTATCACCACCACGTTGGAATGGAACCATCACTTCCGCTGCGAAAGTACTTTCCTCGTACAGCCTAAATCTGTACCATATCTCTCCCGAACGCTGACTACTAAATGTTCTAATATATTGCACCCAAATGTCCTCTTGCCTATACATCTGTCTTCCTTTGTCAACAAATCCCCTGAACATAATTTTTTTTTTTTTTTCGATATTTATCTCTGTGCTTTGTCCTTCATGCCTTCACTGTTACTCTGTAAGCTGTTGGTTCTAAATCTTCACATTGAACGATCGACACCTTTTAATATAGTGTTGAAGAATCCCTCAGTAGACATGACTTGCTCATCATCGAAACTGAGGGAGGGAGGAGTCTTGCGAGATGCTGTACGCCCAAAATCCCATAAGATATTAATCCCACTGGTCATTATCCCACATCCAAAATCCCGTTGGTCAAGATCCCACACATAATGATCAAAATTTCACATATTTAAATACTCCAGGATGTTGTTAGTATGAATATACACTATGTTTATGTTAAAGTATATACTTTCATTTGATAAATTCATTAATGACCATAGGCCTAGGTTAATTTGTTAGGTTACGTTAGGTGTGGGATTTTTGACCGACACTTTGTGGGATTTTGACCAATAGGATTTTGGATGTGGGATAATGACCAGTGGGATTATAATCTTATGGTGTTATGTTGTGAATTCTTGCGAAACAGAACAAGATGGAGAAATATGCTGGTAGTTATGACTGGTATAACGACCAGCTAGTGGAAGCTGAAGTAATTTACTACCCAAGCCAAAGCGAAGTTGCTGGATATGGGGGGGGGGGGGACTTCCCCCCATAGTCTCTCATTCCCATTATCCTTTCCCCCCCACCTCCCACCCCACCCCCAGTGTGTATTTACACACGTCCTTATGTGTATGCGTTAACACATAGGTTCTTACGTGCGTATATACATGAATGCTTATGTCCGCATACATACGCCTGCATGCAAGCATAATTTCTTTTCCGTATCCTACCTAGTTATTGACCGAAAGATATTCTGTCGATATGTTTCATCATTGCAGATTATTGCATTTCTTTGTTTATACAAGCGTACGCACATATTTTTGACAGTAGGTTGGAAATTTCCGTCATCGTAAACAAGAGTGTGACAGGATATTTGTCTGAATGATATCTTTGACAGTGAGTGCATTGCTAACAGTAATATTTTTTTTTTTGTAAACAAACCCCGTACAATGTTTTATATGAAAGAATAAATCTTGGAAATTGACACTGAAAAACAGCGTGTTTTTTGGCATAGATTCTCGAGTTTATTTTGCATTTTATGACAGAATACTATTGATTTCAGTACAAATATAGTATATCTAGAAATAGAGAAAAAACATTTGATCCATAAAGTGAATAGAAGGATTGGGAGGTAGATACATATATACATTTACAGTATATATATTGTATACACATACACACATATATTTACACAGTGAATGAGAATCCGACAAGAAATAAAGGTCTCAGACTGTCAGGAAATAAATCTAATATGGAAATGGGTAGAAACAACTTCGCCAGCCGTGTAGTTAATGAATGGAATAAACTTCCTGCAGAGGCAGGCCAATTAAAGTTCATTTCGAAGCTTTAAAACTCGTTTAGATAAACACCTAAGCAAGATGCTAATGCCTGTCATTTATTTTATGTTATTTATTTATTTATTTGTTATTATTTGCCAGTTTGATTATTATTATTTGCTTGATTTTCATTTATAATTACTTATTTGTCAAACTATTATCATTTACTATTTACCTGTTTTTTATTATTTAACTATACCTATTCATTTATTTATTTGTTTTATTTTATTATTATTTATATTATTATATTCTTATTTATTTATTTATCACTATTATGTTTTTTTCGCATCCGACCTAGTTATGGAACAAGAGGTCTCTTGTCGGCATACTCCTCCTTTGTAATATTTTGTAATTATATAAATATATATATGTATATATATATATATATATATATATATATATATATATGTGTGTGTGTGTGTGTGTGTAGTATATGTATGTATGTATATATATATATATATATATATATATATATATATGTATATATATTTAAAGTATATATGGGTAGAAGGTTCTCTCTTTTGTATGTTTCGTTCAATGTGATGGGTGGTTCAGTATTAATAAATTTCTTGAAGGTATTTTCTTTATACCTTAGAAAAGTATATATATATGTATGTATGTATATATATATATATATATATATATATATATATATATATATATATATATATGATATATATATACATTTATTTATATAAAGAGGTAGAGAAAGAACTGGGGAGTGAGCGGGAGATGGGATGGAGGGGAGGAAGAGGAAGGGGAGGGAGAAGAGGAGGGGGACGGAGAAGCGGAAGGGGAAGGAGAGGAGAAATGTGAGGGGAAATTTCAAGAAAGAAAACAAAGGAAATAGAGATGTAACGAAGTCACTAGGCGGGAAGGAAATATAAAAAGAAACGGAAGAAGAAATAAAAAAGGAAAAGAAGAATAAGGAAAGCGGGGATAAATGTATTACATTTCAAAATTGATTTGTCTAATCGAACATGAAATGTCTGATGTGTACCACAGAGAATTCCCTTCTCAAAGGGACGATAAGTACATGACATCTTACCTCTGACCATTAGGCCGGTGTCACACTGTCCGGCGCCGCCGGTGCGGCTTGCCTTTAGTAGTCATTTGACTCCGAAGGTTTTACGAGTGTCTCTGAAGCAGGTGGGAAGGGAGATGGTGGTTGTCGTTCCATCAAGTTCTGGCTGCTGTCGCCAGGTGATTTTATTAAACCAGTTTAACTTGTTCGCTATGCGAGCAAGTTAGGGCATCGCTGCTTGCTGCGAGGTGATGGTGGTTCGAATCCTGCCACCGGCGAGTTGAACTCAGGGCATGACTCAAATCCCATGCTACAAAGTCCTCTGTAAGGGGCACCGTCCCAACCTTCTGATAGGAAGGCGTTTGTGACGTTAAACCAAATCAATCATCAATCAATCAGTTGATCTAGCAAACATCATCTATCCGCGTCCGGCACTACCGCACAGTGTGGTGACACCAACATAACTCCGCGTTTTGACCTCTTGAGTCAATCAGCATATACCTTGCAGTTATTTTCATGCTGATATATACTTTCATGGCTGATGAAAAGTAAGCCTTACCGTATCGGGTGGATACATGCTATCTCCTTATCGATTTCAAGAGTTCTGTGTATTCAGCATTGTTGTATGATTGTTGGATAATCTCCATTCAGTAAAGAATATTCGTCACGTTCATCTTTCTGTCCCTTCTGGTCCATTACTTTTTTTGAATCACTTCCTTACAACGTCTGCGACTCCATTTCTTCTGTGTTATGTCCGAGGCGCTGAGGACAGAAAGGGTTGATGTCGGTGGTATGTACAGAGATCAAACAAGGCAACTTGCATATGAAAAGTTACGCTCGTGTTTCGTCCGAAGCGGACAGCCAAGCGGACAGCAGAAAGTGAGGGTGTAGGGATGTGTTGGACTTGTCCGGAACGCAAACGAGACAGCAAGGGACGGAGAGAGAACTATTGTCTTTTCTACCAACTCTGACTCTAAGGCTCGTTTCACACGTATCGACTTTTCGCCGTGCGCCCTCCATGGCATGACGTCGCGCTATCAACCATAAGTGTCTATGGAACCTTCCACACGTGGTTGTGGTCGTGACATGTGAAAACGTCCATGGATGTCTATGGTTATTTGAGAACACGACGTCGTGTCGTGGACTTCGCACGGCGAAAGGTCGATACGTGTGAGACGATTCTAACTTTGAATCTGGTGGCTGTTAGGCCTACAGGTTTATTACAGCTTTTATGGTCTGTCCAGACAGTTCTGTCCACTTCCTTTCAGACCTCCCCTGGTGCCACTTGATCCATGCCCTTCTTTACTCCATTCAGCCATCCATCTGTTGCTGGGTCTTCCCAATGGTCGGCTACCCTGTAATCCACCTTCAAACTGGTCTTTGACGTCTATCAGCCTCCATTCGGACACAGTGACCAACCCACCTTGTTCTTCTCCTCCGCTCCTCACCCTGAAAGTATGATTGGTTTTCTTAGACATCAATGATATATCAGACTTTCATGTCTATTCTTGCTGTCGCCAAATTATTATATTCAGATGATGGGAAACCCTTTGGGCGTCATAGGGTTAGCTTCTTTCCGCTCGCTTCCCGAATCGCTCCGCATCGCATAGCATTGCTTCGCTTCGGATGACGTTGCATTGCCACGCTACGCACCTCCCGTTGGGTCGTTTCCCCGAGTCGTTAACCTTAGCTTTTCGCCCTTACTTGCGGGTCGTTCGGGAACCTAAAAGGACTCAGGTTGACAACCCAGTGTCTGTCACCCTCCCGAGATAACTTTAGGCATTTCCCCGTAATAATCGGGTTATCACGCTCTGACGGAAAGTTTAATATTTCCATCCTCCGGAAGTTTCCGTCTCAATCTCGTCTCAGCTTATGAGATTCTGTTTGTCTCGGTGTTACCTGAAACATTAGGCTTAAGAGGGAATTAGGCGAGAACTAGTTTACCAACTGAGTGGTTAACGAATGGAAAAGACTTAGTAACCATGTAGTCAGCGATTAAGCCATTGGTTGTTTTCAGAGAAAGTTAGATAACTTTATGGATAGGGATAACAGGTGATAAGGGACATGGAACTGCCTAGTGTAGGTCTTATGGCCTCTTGCAGTCTCCATTCTAACATTCTTATGTTCTTATTATTTCCCAGTTACTTAACGCTGGTAAGGGACATAAAACCCTCTAGCATAGGCCCTATGGTCTCTTGCAGTCTCCTGTATTATGTTCTAATCATTTTCCAGTCATTTGAACTCTGGTATATTAAGTTTAGGTTTTTCAACTGTTGTCATTGTTCATCGTGACACGCGTCCATGTTCAGTCTGTTCACATAAACCTGGTGAAGGTTTATAAGAAAACAAAATATTTCTTGGTCATTAAGAATATCCTTGGAATTAATCAATGTGTATGTATATATATATATATATATATATATATATATATATATATATATATATATATATATACACATATATATGTATATACATATATATATACATATATATGTATATATATATATATATATATATGTGCATATATATACACATATATATATGTGTGTGTGTGTGTATATATGTATATATATATATATATATATATATATATATATATATATATATATATACATACATACATACATATACCAAGGCTTTTTTCCCCCTTACCAGGGATGTAGCCAAAAAGGACAGGGCACAAAAACACTCCCACCCATTCCATCCCCGAAAACAGTCCACACCCCTCCACCCTCCCTCCCATCTAAGCACCTCCTAGATGACGGGCCATCCCCGCACCCTGTCTACTGCCCTGGGTCAGAAGCAGTGTCGCAGAAGCAGTGTCGCAGGACACAGCACATCCACAGCAAGGCCGCTTCATTAAATCGGCGACCCCCCCTCTCCGTCCCCCATGTATAAAGGAGAGGACGGGGAGAAATCCCTTCGGGCTGCGTCAAAATTTTTTGCTCACACACACTACCTCACCCCCATTCCCCCGTCCAATCCACCTCATGCATCACAACATTTTCCAAATACAACCATTCTCCATTCACCCCTGTCTTCTGTCCTCTCCCGTCCTTCCTCAACCGACATTCCCCTCTTCCCCAAAGCCCCCTTCACCCCATCCATCCATCCATCTCATCCTAGGACGTCCCCTCATGTTCACTCTCTCCACATCTGCCTTCCATACCTCCTTTACTAGTCTTTCTTCAATCATTCTTTCCATGTGTCCAAACCATCCTAATACTCTTTCATCCACCCTATCTCCCAGCTCCCTTTCCACCCCTGTTCTCCTCCTCACTTCCTCATTTCTCACTCTATCTAGCCTATATATATATATATATATATATATAAAATGGAACATTGTGAAAAAATCCTGTAATTTCATGAAGTTGGATAATCACCAACAAGGTGTGCAGCAGCACTAGTAAAGAAAATTTCATCCAATTTTAGATGAGTTTATTAGAATATTCTGTAAATAATACGCTACGATACATACGAGTAAGTTCATTACTCTTCTATTTCCTCTGGCAGTATGAATAGTTTATATATAAACATAGATAATGAGTAATAAGGGACCCAAAACCGAGCCCTGGGGAACTCCACTAGTAACATGACCCCGTTTGGATTTTACGCCGTTAGTGGTGACCCGCTGTTTTCTGTCACTAATCCATGCTCTGATACATTCAAGCACTTTTCCTCCTATGCTATGGGTTTTTATTATATTAGTGGTTTTTGGTGGGGGTACCTTGTCGAATGCATAGGTAAAGTGAAGTCTATATGGAATCTGAACTTCAGAAATATCTGATGTTTGGTACAAAAACACCTTTCGGAAATATTTGGAAATACACCAGAATTGTCAAGTATTCTCTTGATTAAGGATTAAGGTCAAGGTCAAAATCAAGGTCAGGATCAAGTTAAGGATTAAGGTCAGATTTAAGTTAAGGAATAAGGTCAGGGTTAAGTTAAGGATCAAGGTCAGATTCAAGTTAAGAATTAAGGTCAGGCTCAAGTTAAGAATCAAGGTCAGATGCAAGTTAAGGAATAAGGTCAGGCTTAAGTTAAGGATCAAGGTCAGATTCAAGTTAAGGAATAAGGTCAGGCTCAAGTTAAGGATCAAGGTCATATACAAGTTAAGGATTAAGGTCAGATTCAAGTTAAGGATTAAGGTCAGATTCAAGCTAAGGAATAAGGTCAGATTCAAGTTAAGGATCAAGGTCAGATTCAAGTTAAGGAATAAGGTCAGACTCAAATTAAGGATCAAGGTCATATTCAAGTTAAGGATCAAGGTCATATTCAAGTTAAGGATTAAGGTCAGGCTCAAGTTAAGGATCAAGGTCATTTTCAAGTTAAGCAATAAGGTCAGGCTCAAGTTAAGAATTAAGGTCAGGGTCACGGCCAGGATTAAAATCAGGATCAAGGTCAAGAGCAACAGCAACAGCTTTTGTCCAAATAACAATCAATGCAAATTGTGATTGTCATTTTCCCAAATAAGCGCCATCATTACTACTTCCAGCATAATTAACGCGTCTTTTTTTCTCGTCAGTCGTGACGCTCGATAAATCACTTTTCCGGAAAGAAGGAGAAAAAAGATACTTTGGGAATATGTCAGGCGAAAGAGACAGAACATGAATAACCATAGAAAAAGTCCATGAGGACAGATGTGGAAATCGCGACGACGACGACGACGACGACGACGACGACGACGACAAGCGCTTGATTGGATCACACCAGGAAAACGAATTTTTTTCCCCTCAGACTTCTGGCAGAGACGATGTCGGTTGGCTCCCGAGGGGAGGAATTTACCGAGAGTACGATGATCGGAAAGAAGCAGCGAGTGACCTGTTGTCCTTATAGAAGCACTGGTGAGTTGTCGGCGAGGGAGTACGAATTGGGAAAAGAAGAAGAAAAAGTAGAATAGGTTGTATCCAGTGGAGTCGAAGAAGCGATCTGAAAATGCAAGGAGAAAGAGGAAGTTTTTGGATTCGTGACGATGTCAGAATGAAAAAGGCAAAGTGAGGAATCAGAGTCCCATTTTGATACTGATAGGATGAGTGCCACACGCGTGAATAAAATCGTCTGGCGAAAGCAGAAATAAAATGTAAAGTACATCCAGGAGATGCCAAGATAAGGAGGGTGGAGGGGAGTGGAATATATAGGAAATGGAATGGGTGGGAGTGGTCTCTATGCCGTTTTCTTTTTGGCTACCCTCCGTGTAGTGGGGAAAAGCCTTTGGTATATGTATGTATGTACATCCAGGTACGGAGGGGGATATTGATTTATCCTGTTTGAAGTCGCGAATTCCTCCTATCAGGAGGCTAGGACGGTGCTCCTGAGGACTTTGTAGCGTAGAATTGAACGGACCATGCCCTTGGTCCAACTCGCTGGCGGGAGAGTTCGAACCGCCGTTATCTCAACTTCCGCCGCAAGGAACTAAAACGTTCTCTTGTGAAGATTAGTTCTGTTCGTTGATTGCGTGAAGAGTAAAACCGTTTCTATCGGACAACATGTAAATGTCATTTGCCTTAAGATGTTATCACTCCGATTGTTGGAGTAGATCTGCAGCCCACAGCTTTAGGGAATGAATCTGATGTGCTGGCGGAAAAAAAAAAAAAAAACTCAAGCATATCAAATGACATTCTATGAAAATTGTTGAGAAAAGAAAATAGTTTGCCTTTGTGATTTTACGGTAGAGAAAGTTCTGGAGGTGGGATTTGCCGCCGATTTATTGGAAGTTGGAGGGAAAATAGCCCAGTGTGGGAGCGCTTATAGCCTTTCTCAGGTTTAAAGCTCCAAGTGCCAACTCAATTGTCACAAATTGACTGGAGGAGTGTATTCCTCGCCTCTCATTTCGAGTCCTGAAATATTCAACAACTTTTCCCGAATCATTGAGGCGTGAAGGAAACGTTTTAAAATTGAACGAAACGTTTTGAAAATGAGAGGAAACGTTTAGACCCCCGGAGAGGAAATATATATGATACAGAAACGTTTTCCTGCCTACGGTTTGCGCATCGAAAACGTTTGGAAAATATTGTTTGGATTTTTTTTTATTCAGGAATGCCTGGA
>NW_027467735.1:335000-337500 GCF_046742065.1 Oratosquilla oratoria
GAAGGTCGTGTGATCTCCGTCAGTGACAACACATGCAACAGGTGCCTACACTCAGCCTCCTTGCATTATTCTGACGTCTGCAAGGAAATTTCTTTGAGTGAATTTGCATGGGTCATTGAGTCGCTCCCAGTGTTGGGTCGTAAATGGCGGTTTGGGATCTACAAGCAAGCTGTGGTCCCTGATTTGGTGGCAACCGTAGCTGGCCTGGCCGGAAACCTTTTGAGAGAGAGAGAGAAAGAGAGAGAGAGAGAGAGAGAGAGAGAGAGAGAGAGAGAGAGAGAGAGAGAGAGAGAGAGAGAGAGAGAGAGAGAGAGAGAGAGAGAGAGAGAGAGAGAGAGAGAGAGAGAGAGAGAGAGAGAAAGACGGGGCGAGGGATATAAAAGATGAAAAGTCTAAATTGAATTGTTGAAACCAGTGGATTCATCAATTGTGTATTAAGATATTTTTGTCACGAATCCGATGATTAAGAGAAAATATATATTAAATTTCTAAAACGGATATCAGTAAGAAAAATATACATATAAATTAAAAAGATAATACTGCAAGCCATGGAAATCAACCCTACATTTCTTAATGAAAATAGAACATAAGAAATCAGAATAAGAAATAATAGAAATAAATAATATATAAATAAAATAAATTTTTTTAGAACCATATATTTCAATAAAGATAAAAAAAATGTTATAGCACATTCACAGCAGACATAATCAAATGTTTCAAAACAAACAAAAGATTGTAAGACGCCTACGCAGGGAGGCGCTGAACTGCTGCGACCGAAGCCGTCCCCTTTGCCATTTCTTCTCTCTGTCTGATGGAAATCGGAGAGAAGTGCGGGATTCGAACCCAAAACTAAGCAAATCGCGAGACCAGCACGTTTCTGATCACGCCATCAGCGCCCAGGTCAAATGGCACAGGTATTATACGTCGGTTTAAGAAATCAACGACATTTTTACAAGATAACAGAACGTTCTTTGCAA
This sequence comes from Oratosquilla oratoria, assembly GCF_046742065.1. NCBI lineage: Eukaryota > Metazoa > Arthropoda > Malacostraca > Stomatopoda > Squillidae > Oratosquilla > Oratosquilla oratoria. The sequence goes on from NW_027467735.1 coordinate 335,978, forward strand.
AGCGTCGTCAAAATTGATAACACAGAGGATAAATACAAATTAAAATTGTGGGATTAAATATATTCATTAAGTTGCTATCTTCTAATTGAAATTCTTGTCTGATAAAAGAGCTCAAAGCTTAACCAGACTTAAAAGTAGTCAAACGAGCGTAAAGAGAAATGTTAATTAAAGAGAAGTGCGGGATTCGAACCCACTAACAAGTGAATGCGAGACCAGTATACTTGCGATTACGCCAACAACGAATGAAAGAGAGAGCGAGAGAGAGAGAAAGAGAGAGAGAGAGAAAGATAGAGAGAGAGAGAGAGAGAGAGAGAGAGAGAGAGAGAGTAGATAAGTTGTGATCCTGCCGATGACCTCGTCTTTCCGAAACTCAGCCTTGGTGCACCAAGTGACCACAAATCTGAGACGACTTCTCGAGTCTTCGTGGTCATCGCTCTTGGCCCTCCGAACTTCAGTCGTTGTAGGAATCTACTCTTCAATCAAGATGATCTTCCTGGTGTTCTTCGCCCTCTGCCGCTGTTTCCAGGAACTCAGCCACAGACGGAAGGACAAGTCTTCAACAGGAGCTCAACTTGACCAAACCTCAAACTTTCCCAACAAACCCATCGACCTCACCGACTACGAAAAAGTCCTGAAAAACAACGAAGAAGAACTAAGGCGTTGCAACTTCACTTCAGGCTGGAGAAGAGTCAGGGTTCTTGGAAAAGGAGGTTTTGGCAAAGTGTTTCTTTTGGAAAATAAAAAACTGAAGAAACGGATCGCCCGCAAGGTCCTTCTTTCCCAGCCTTCGAAACGTGGATTCACTTTCGAAGAAATGATCCAAGTTCAGTTGAGCCATCCCAATGTGCTCAGACTCTTCTGCTGGGAACAGAAGACCAACACACTCTGCCTCAATCTTGAGTATTGCTCCAAAGGCAGCCTGACCACCAACATGCCTTACCTGAGCAAAAATGAGGTCCAATTCTACTTCAAACAGCTGCTGGATGGCGTCACATACATCCACTCGAGAGGTGTCGTCCACCGAGATCTCAAGCCAGGCAACCTTCTTCTGACGAAAGAAAAGGTTCTCAAGATCTCTGACTTCGGTCTTGCCGGTATCTTCCTTAAGGACGGCAAGGAAATCCGACTGAGCCGAAAGGTGGGCACCAAGTCGTACATGGCACCCGAAGTACTGCAGCGACAGGAGAAGAGGTACCTTGCCCCTCCAGTCGACCTGTGGGCTTGTGGCATCATCTTCTTCAGATTGATGACCACAAGAAAGCCCTGGTCACAGGCAAACCTCGTAGACAACGATTACAGAATGTGGGCCAATAAGGACAAAAAAATCTACAAGAGAGAAGGCTGGAAAGAGCTGAACTCAGCCTCCAGAACGCTCCTGAGTCTTCTTCTGGAACCTGACCCCCTCAAGAGAATCTGTGGCTGGAGAAGCCTCCGTGGACATTGAAGAGGTCCCGCTCCTGAAGGCGCATCGCCTGGAAATCTTTCTCACTCTAAATACTCGAAATGATCACATAATTGAACTC
>NW_027467735.1:342500-350000 GCF_046742065.1 Oratosquilla oratoria
AGCTCCCGTGACTGTGTGTCAACAGAAGGTGTAAAATGGAGGTGTTTCATTTATTCAAGTAATACTTTGGATGTTTATCAGTCTATGTATAAATTTGAAAGCCAGCGTTGCACAAGGACGTTTTGGGGGTTTAGTGGAATGACCACGAAGATAGGACGATGAGATTTATTACATTTGATAAAAAAAAAAATTCATATAATCTACTTATAAGGAGTGTGCACTGCATAACTCTACAGACTAAACGAAGGCCATAAAGTGTAAATTTAACTGGAGTCGGAGTCGGTATATTTTTACCGACTCCGACTCCGACTTCTGTGACACCGTAATTGCTTCCGACTCCGACTCCGACTCCACGACTCCACGACTCAGACTCCAACTCCACAGCCCTGGAGAATTCCTCGTAAAGCTTAGAAGGAAACGACCCAATCGCCCTGGCTTGGCCCGTGATGAGGGAATGGGGGAATGGGAACAGGATGAGAGGGACGGGGGAGAACGTGGTTAGGGAGGGGGAAGGGGAGGGGAAAGGAGGGAAAGGGGAGGGGGAGGAGGGAAGAGGAGGCTGGAAGTTTGAGTCACTGAATCCCAATAAACTTCATCCGATCGTTTATCTATTCGCTTTTTTTTTTTTCCTTCTTTCTTTATTTGGGGTCGGGTCTATGGGAGTAATCATTTATTTATTTATTTTTATTTTTATCGACTATTGGCCCTGAAGTCCTAAAAAGCTTTTTTGTATTATATGTATACGTGTAATATAAAGGTGCATTTGATTATATATATATATATGTGTGTGTGTGTGTGTGTGTGTGTGTGTGTGTGTGTGTGTGTGTGTGTGTGTGTGTGTGTGTGTGTGTGTGCACGAGGCGTTGGGATCAAAGATGTAGTTAGTCTCACACATTTAAGAAGAATGATCAGCTTCAATTTCACATATATTTGGAAAGCATTATCAGCTGATTACCACATTGTAAACACTAAGCCAGATCTAGAAATAATATTTAACATCCTTTTGTTCTAGTTTTCATAAAATAAGAGGAAAACAAAGGACATGTCATCTTCAAAATTGTGCAAATAGTAATGACAATGCGAAGAGAGAGAGAGAGAGAGAGAGAGAGAGAGAGAGAGAGAGAGAGAGAGAGAGAGAGAGAGAGAGAGAGAGAGAGAGAGAGAGAGAGAGAGAGAGAGAGAATATAAAGAATAGAAAGTCTTAAATGAAATGTTGAAACCACTGGATTAGTCAACTGTGTATTTGTTCCGAATCAGATAATCAAGAGAAAATATATATATTGAGTTTCTAACAAGGACATCAGGAAACAGCCAGGTCTTCAACTTAGGAATCGTAAGAAAAATATAAAATAAAAAAAGATGATATTGCAACCCATGGAAATCCACCATACATTTCTTAATGAAAATAAAACAAAATAAATCAGAATAAAAAAGCAATAGAAAGAAATAATATATAAATGAAAAGTAAAGTATTAGATCCACAGATATCAGCAGACATAATTGAATTCTTCCAAACAAACAGAAGAATGTAAGACGCCTACGCACGGATGCGCTGAACTGCTGCGGCTGAAGCCGTCCCCTCTTCCCATTTCATTCGCTCTGTTTGGTAGAAATCGGAGAGAAGTGCGGGATTCGAACCCGAAACCAAGCGAACGCGAGACCGGCACGCTTCTGATCACGCCATCAGCGCTCAGGTCAAGTGGCACAGGGAATATTAGTCGATACAAGAAATCAACAACATTTTCACAAGATAACAAAACGTTATTTCCAAAGCATAGTCAGAATTGATAACACGGAGAATAAATACAAATTAAATTTGTGCAAGTGGGATTAAATATGTTCAATAAGTTGCTAACTTCGAAGTGAAATTCTTATCTGATAAAAAACAACAACTCAAAGCTTCACCAGACTTGAAAGTAGGCAAGCGAGCGTGAGGATAAATGTGAATCGAGGAAAAGTGCGGGATTCGAACCCACTAGCAAGTGAATGCGAGACCAGTATGCTTGCGATTACGCCAACAGCGCATCAGAGAGAAAGAGAGAGAGAGAAAGAGAGAGAGAGGGGGTAGATAAGTTGTGATCCTGCCGATGACCTCGTCCTTCCGAAACTCAGCCTTGGTGCACCAAGTGACCACAAATCTGAGACGACTTTTCGAGTCTTCGTGGTGATCGCTCTTGGGCCCCCGAACTTGAGTCGTTGTAGGAATCTACTCTTCAATCAAGATGATCTTCCTGGTGTTCTTCGCCATCTGCCGCTGCTTCCAGGCACTCAGCCACAGCCGGAAGGAAAAGTCTTCAAGAGGAGATGACATCGACCAAACCTCAAACTTTCCCAACAAACCCATCGACCTGACCGAGTACGAAGAAGTCCTGAAATGCAACGAAGAAGCACTGAAGCGTTGCAACTTCACTTCAGGCTGGAGAAGAGTCAGGGTTCTTGGAAAAGGAGGTTTTGGTAAAGTGTTTCTTTTGGAAAATAAAAAACTGAAGAAACGGATCGCTCGCAAGGTCCTTCTTTCCCAGCCTTCGAAACGTGGATTCACTTTCGAAGAAATGATCCAGATCCAGCTGAGCCATCCGAATGTGCTCAGACTCTTCTGCTGGGAACAGAAGATGAGAACACTCAGCCTGAATCTTGAGTATTGCTCCAAAGGCAACCTGACCACCAACATGCCTTACCTGAGCGAAAACGAGCTCAAATTCTACTTCGAACAGCTGCTGGATGGCGTCAAATACATCCACTCGAGAGGTGTCGCCCACCGAGATCTCAAGCCAGGCAACCTTCTTCTGACGAAAGACAAGGTTCTCAAGATCTCTGACTTCGGTCTTGCCGGTCTGTTCCTTAAGGACGGCAAGGAAATCCGACTGAGCCGAAAGGTGGGCACCAAGTCGTACATGGCACCCGAATTACTGCAGCGCCAGGAGAAGAGGTACCTGGGCCCTCCGGTGGACCTGTGGGCTTGTGGCGTCATCTTCTTCAAACTGATGACCACAAGAAAGCCCTGGTCACAGGCAAACCCCGTGGACGACGATTACAGAATGTGGGCCGATAAGGACAAGAGAATCTACAAGAGGGAAGGCTGGAAAGAGCTGAACTCAGCCTCGAGAACGCTCCTGAGGCTTCTTCTGGAACCTGATCCGCTGAAGAGAATCTGTGGCTGGAGAAGCCTCCGTGGACATTGAAGAGATCCCGCTCTTGAAAGCGCATCGCCTGGAAATCTTCCTCCCTCTAAATACTCGAAATGATCACACAATTGAATTAAGCCTTCGGCTACCGATCGATTTGGATTGATTAATTAGAGTGGGCAAAAGCCCGGCACAGGGTCCTTAGACCATTCGTGCCATGGGATAAAATAGATAACGAGGTTAAAATACTAAATTCTAAAAATTAAAACGACTACAACGTTATTGTCTGACTAATTATTAAAATAATCTACGAAATATATACGAAGCCTAGACATTAAGTAGCGAACTACAATAGAAGTAAGATTACCAATACATAGGTACGACACAGTTAAGATTAAATATAATAGAATAAATTAACGTCTTTTAAAAATCCTACAAGGAGTTGCATCATGGGTGTAGCACCAAGCACCTTACGGAGGTCAGGAGGGAGGCCCCACTTCCGCCGCCAAGGCTCGTAGTATCTGCACTCGAGCAGGAAATGACGAACGGAAAAGGGGGAGCCACACCTCTCGCAAGAGAAGAGGGAATAAAAAATCGTGGGTTATCTTTGTATCTCCAGTACGTAAACGGTTTAAAAGTTTCGGATAGAAACGGTTGTGGTGGGAAAGGAGTGGCCAGCGATCTGCAGAACATTTTATGCTCCGTAGCTTTTGGTTCGTTCTAATATTGTCCCAGGCGGTGTCAAACTTTCTACGCACGCGGGAGGAGATGGTAGTGCGGATGTCGGAAAAGGCTTCCCTCAGCTGAATAAAACAGTACCACGGACCCAGAACTGCATTTCCTCGTGCCCACAATACCTAGCGTATTGAGACGTCATCTTTAGTTGTTTGATTCATCACCCCCAAAGCGTTCTGTAAAATATTTCAAGGAATATGAGAGCATAAACGAGATATTAAATCGGGAATATTGTCGAGAGTGGAGTTCACGGCTGCTTCTGTCATTGTAACACATCCGCCGACCTTTAATGGGTCAGGTCGAAGTGGTTCTCGACCTTTAGCACTCCATTCCCCCTCTTCATGAATTCTCAACCATTTTGTAGCTCCCCCTTCAGTGTTCTCCAGAATCCCACCCCGTTAAAAAAAATGAAATAAATAATAATGATAATAGTAATAATAATAATATAATAATGATAATAATAATAATAATGATGATAATAATAACAATACTAATAATAATAGTACTAATAATAGTAATAATAATAATAATAATAATAATAATAATAATAATAATAATAATAATAATAATAATGATAATAATAACAATAATAATAATAATAATAACAATAATAATAACAACAATAACTATAATAATAATAATGATAATAATAATAATTAATAATAATAATGATAGTAATAGTAATGATAATAGTAATGAAAATACAGTGTTGATGAAAAGAAACCTTTTGCCTTATTTCAGAGCTGGTCATCTTAATTATCATATATCTATTTTTTTTTTATGCTGCTAGAAAATGTGAATTATGCATCCATACTACAAAGTAAGGAAAATGTTCTTGTTGGAAAAAGGTGACAAACACACAAGAGTATGAGCAAAGGTTGACTAAATAAACAAACAAATAAATAAATAAATGAATGAATAAATACCGAGTAAGTAAATGGATGAATGAATAAACAACATCATTCATGACGTCACATAAACGCGAAGACGTAATGATGTATCGGCCCCTCAATTAAACAAAATAGTTCATGACGTCACCGAAATTCCATGACGTAATGATTTTTCAGAGAGCTGTAACTAATCCATTCCTATCAATCCTATTGCCCTGGTTCTCAGCTTATGGGACTCCCCCTTCCCCCCATCCCGTGGGGGGACCCGGGAGTCTCCCCAGTGGGAGTCACTAACCCATTAACCAAAAACTAGTGGTAGTAAGTGGATGCAAAACGATGCAATTTCAGTAATGAATTGTCCTTAAAGAAACCGAAGAACAGCAATACATAATGTCTGGGTTACTTAACGAGAGGCTGACTGAAAACTTTCGCCCTTTCAGAAATGTGGGTTCGACAAAAGAGATAAGAACGGAGAAAAGTACATATCAGATACATGGTTATATCTCAGAGTAATCTAAGAGAAATAGATAGATGGATATAGATAGGTAAATAGATATATACTTAGTCCGATATCTAGAAAACTAGATAGACAAATAGAGGGACAGGTAGAAAAATTGATAGGTAGATAGACAGACAGATAAATGAATAAAGACAGCCAGATAAGTAGTTAGATAGATAGGGAAATAGATATATAGATAAACAGAGAGAGATACAGATAGATAAAGAGAGAGAGGATGGGAAAGAAAGAGAAACACAGAGAGAGATTGGCTATAAATTATAATATATCAAAAGCATGTATGTGTATATATATATATATATATATATATATATACATATATATATATACATATTTACATCTCTTAAATACTTAACATTTGAGCATGTATATGTATATAAATAAATAAGTAAATAGATGAATGAATAAACAGCATATTTTATGTATGTGTATATATCATAACAAAGTTATGTCGTAGCACATTGGTAAAATTAATACTGATAACCCACTTTCGGAGAAGAACAAGCGAAAGTATAAACATCTGTATATTTCGATCACTGTGATCCTCTTCACATCTGCTGAAGAGGATCACAGTTAGTGATCGAAACATACAGATCTATATACTTTCTCTTATTCTTCTCCGAAATTGGGTTATCAGTATTAATGTGTGTATATATATACATATATATACATATATATATTGTATATATATATATTTATATATATATACAGATATATATATATATATATATATATATATATATATATATATATATATGTGTGTGTGTGTGTGTGTGTGTGTGTGTGTGTGTGTGTGTGTGTGTGTGTGTGTGTGTGTGTGTGTGTGTGTGTGTGTGTGTTTATACATATCCATGCAGACATTTGTTTATACATATGCATGGAGACATTTGTGATAATAAGTTCGATGATTGAATAATAACAATAAGACCATCAGCGCCGCTTCTTACTCAGAGAACAAGACGTCGCGTCATATTGCCTCTAGCGAGAAAGAGACTTCAGTGGTGAAGCTTCAGAATCAGAATTCAGCGAGAAAGAAATGCCGTCATCAGGTTTCAAGCAAGCAAGCAAGCAAGCAAGATGACAAACAAGATTATCAGAATTTTATAAGTATATGGATAGAGGAGAAAAAAGAAGGGGAAAGGAAAGAAGATATAGTATTATTGCGTTAGTCTACAGTTGAAATCATAATTATCCTACTGTTTGGCAACACAGCAGTGGGAGAAACCACCAAACTGATGGAGTGATGGAAACGATGCATATGGAACTTGACACGAATATTATAGCTCCCGTGACTGTGTGTCAACAGAAGGTGTAAAATGGAGGTGTTTCATTTATTCAAGTAATACTTTGGATGTTTATCAGTCTATGTATAAATTTGAAAGCCAGCGTTGCACAAGGACGTTTTCGGGGTTTAGTGGAATGACCACGAAGATAGGACGATGAGATTTATTACATTTGATAAAATTGCTTTTTTTATATATAATCTACTTTTAAGGAGTGTGCACTGCATAACTCTACAGACTAAACGAAGGCCTTATAAAGTGTAAATTTAACTGGAGTCGGAGTTGGAGTCGGTATATTTTTACCGACTCCGACTCCGATTTCAATGACACCGTAATTGCTCCCGACTCCGACTGCGACTCCGACTCCACGATTCAGGCTCCAACTCCACGACTCCGACTCCAACTTCTCAGCCCTGGAGAATTCCTGGTAAAGCTTAGAAGGAAACGACCCAATCGCCCTGGGTTGGCCCGTGATGAGGGAATGGCGAATAGGAACAGGATGAGAGGGACGGGGGAGAACGTGGTTGGGGAGGGGGAAGGGGAGGGGAGGGAAAGGGGAGGGGGAGGAGGGAAGAGGAGGCTGGAAGTTTGAGTCACTGAATCCCAATAAACTTCATCCGATCGTTTATCTATTCGCTTTTTTTCCCCTTCTTTCTTTATTTGGGGTCGGGTCTATGGGAGTAATCATTTATTTATTTATTTTTATTTTTATCGACTATTGGCCCTGAAGTCCTAAAAAGCTTTTTTGTATTATATGTATACGTGTAATATAAAGGTGCATTTGATTATATATATATATATATATATATATATATATATATATATATATATATGTGTGTGTGTGTGTGTGTGTGTGTGTGTGTGTGTGTGTGTGTGTGTGTGTGTGTGTGTGTGTGTGTGTGTGTGTGCACGAGGCGTTGGGATCAAAGATGTAGTTAGTCTCACACATT
>NW_027467735.1:360000-372500 GCF_046742065.1 Oratosquilla oratoria
TAAAATAATAATAATGATAATAATAATAATGATGAAAACAATAATGACAATGCAATAATAATAATAATAATAATAATAATAATAATAATAATAATAATAATAATAATAATAATAATAATAATAATAATAATAATAATAATAATAATAATAATTAATAATAAAAGTTTTAATAACAATAATAATAATAATAATAACAGTAATAATAATAATGATGATGGTAATGGTAACAAAAATAGTAAATACAATACAATGTTGATAAAGAGAAACCCTTTTCTTTATTTCAGAGTTGACAATCATAATTATCATATATTAGACATTTCATGCTTTTCTTGCTGTGGATAGAAAATGTGAATCATGCATACTTACTACGAAGCAGGGGTAGTTTGAAGAAAGACATTCATGTTCTTGTTGGAAAATTATGACAAACACACAAGAGGAAGAGCAAAAGTGGACTAAATAAACAAACAAATAGATAAATAAACGAATAAATAAATATGTAAATGGATGAATGAATAAACAACATAATTCATGAAGTCACAGAAACGCCATGACGTAATGATGTCTCGGTCCCTCAATTGAACAAAATAGTTCATGACGTCACTAAAATTCTATGACGTAATGATGTATCGGCCCCTTAGCTGAACAAAATACTTCATGACGTCATTGAGATTCTATGACGTAATGATGTCTCGGTCCCTCAATTGAACAAAATAGTTCATGGCGTCACTGAAATTCTATGACGTAATGATGTATCGGCCACTTAGCTGAAAAAAATACTTCATGACGTCACTGAGATTCTATGACGTATTGATGTCCCAGGCTTTCTTTCACCTGAACAAAATAGTTCATGACGTCACTGAAATTCTATGACGTAATGATGTTTCAGAAAGCTTTAACTAATCCATTTCTATTAATCCTATTGCCATGGTTCTCAACTTATGGAACTCCTTCCCCCCCCCATCCAGTGGGGGGACCCGGGAGTCTCCCCAGTGGGAGTCACTAACCCACTAACCAAAAACTAGTGGTAGTAAGTGGGTGCAAAACGATTCAATTGAAGTAATGAATTGACCTTAAAGAAACTGAAGAACAACAATACATAATATCTGGAATGCGAAACTTATACTCTCTGGAAAGACGCAGAGTACGGGGTGATCTAATAGAGGTGTTCAAGTGGATCAAAGGCTTTAACAAGGTGACGCAAATAAGGTCATCATATTGAAACAATAGGTCAGGACTCGCAGTAATGGATTTAATTTGGACAGATATAGATTTAAGAAGGAAATAGGAAAGAATTGGTTTCCTAATAGGGTGGCCAACGAATGGAATAGACTTGGTAACCAAGTAGTGAGTGCTGAAACTATCGGTTGTTTTAAGAAACGGTTAGACAACTTTATGGATGGGGATGACGGTGGTAATGGGAATGGAACTGCCTAGTGTAGCCCTTATGGTCTCTTGCGATCTCTTATATTCTTATATCCTTATGAAAAGAGAAGCTGACTCAAACACTTGCACTTTCAGAATTGGATGATATAAAATATATAGGAACAGAGAAAAACTCATATCAGATATATGGTTATATCTCAGAACTGTCTGAAAAAAATAGATATAGATAGATAGACATAGTTACGTAGTCGGGTATCTATATAGCTAAATAGACAAAGAGAGAGGGAGAGGGTGAAAGATTGATAGATATATAGAAAGATAGATAATTAGAGATAGATAAGTAGCTAGATAGATAGACAGGGAAACAGATATATAGATACACAGAGAGAGAGAGTGAGAGAAAGAGAGAGAGAGAGATGGGCTATACAACATATTATATCAAAATTATGGATATATATATATTTACATCTTTTAGATATATAAATATAAGTATATATATGTATATAAATAAATAAGCAAATAGCTTAGTTAATGAACAACATAATTCATGTATATATATATATATATATATATATATATATATATATATATATATATATATATGTATATATATATATATATACCTATCTTGTAACTAACATGCATATAGATGCATGATAAAACAAATCAATTAACCAATATGGAAACATTTGTGATTACTAGTTGAATGAATAATAACAGTAAAAACATGAACACCGCCTGTCACTCAAAGAACAAGAGAACTCGACGTCGTGTTATACTGCCTTAAGCGAGAAATAGACTTCAGTGTTGAACTTTCAGAATCAGAGTTCAGCGAACAAGAAAACACCGTCATCAAATCATTCTGAAACCTACACAGTAGCACATTCTACGATTGGACTTAAAAATATTTATTCATTTTTAATCAATCCCAAACTAAACTGGATGTTAGCGTTTAGATTCCGTTGAGGAACGAGAGGCTAATAAAACCTGGAAATGATGTTATAACTGGTACACCGCATCCCGTAACATGTCTTGATCGTCGAAGGCCCTCAGCTGTGAGCGCGTAAGAGCGAGAATCCCTCGTAAAGCTTAGGAGGAAACGACCCAATCGCCCTAGGTTGACCGTGATGAGGGAATGGGGGAATGGGAATAGGATAAGAGAGACGTGGGAGAACGTGGTTGGGGAGGATGAGAAGGAGGAAGGGAAGAAGAGGCTGGAAGGTTGAGTCACTGAATCCCAATAAACTTTTTCAGATTGATTATCTGTCCCCCCCCCCTTTTTTTTTCTTCTTTCTTTCTTTTCCCGGTCGGGTCTATGGGGGGTATTTGTGTCAATACTTTTTTTTTTCTTTCTTTCTTTTTCTATCCGGCCGGGTCTTCAAGACTATATTTCTAATCGACTATTGGCCCTGAAGTCCTAAAAAGCTCTTTCCAATGTATGTATGTACTCATGTAATATGAAGGAGTATCTAATTGCGTTGCCAGTAAAAGCATATGTCGTGGAGTAGTGGGTAGTGTGCTGTGGCGCTAACCCATCCCTCTACGGTTCGAATCCGACTGACGGCACGAAGGTATGTGGTCCTTCTTCGTGATTCCTTAAGGGATTTGAATCCTTTCTAATGAGGTTGGATCCCTTATATACATTATATATAATATATGAATATATAATATATGAATAAATGCATATACGTGGTCGCTACGCTTATTCAAACTGTCCTTGTTCCTTTGTATCATGTATATATTGTCTATGTATTCCTATCACTATGTACTTGTTGCACTGAAGATGTAATATACGAAAGCGCTCTGCTTCGTTAGTTTCTTTTTCCAAGTGGTCTACTTTGCATAAGTGAACACACGTACCCATGTTCTTATTAGCATATATATATATATATATATATATATATATATATATATATATATATATGTGTGTGTGTGTGTGTGTGTGTGTGTGTGTGTATATATATATATGTATATATATATACATATATATATATATATACATATATATAATGTGCATGTTTGTGTGTGTGTGTGTAAAAGATGGTAGAAAAACGCACGTCAGGGTAGGAAGACTATACTGATGACGTTTCGACCACAGGTCTTCTTCAGAGTGACAGACATTTACTACCAGTGTATATATATACTCTCACCGCGGATCATCCAGCTGGAAGTCTTAGAACGGAGCAAGTTGATTTGTCCGTTTCTCCTTCGAGGACCAGCTTGATGGGTTGACAAAGCCATATCTGTGTTGTAACCTCTCCCAGTGTGATGTAGGCCGCTTCTACCAGTGTTTTCTTCTCCAAGTCCATTCGGAGAGGTCGTGGCTTTCCCATTTTGGAAAATGACCGTGTGTCTGTATGTGTATCACTAGAGAGTTTGAAGTTCTGTGGTGCCGCAGGTCGTTCTTTACAAAAGATTACAAAGGCAAAGCATGCCGACAGGAGACCTTTTGATCCATATCTAGGTCGGATGCAAAAAAAAAAAAAGAAAAAGAAAAAAAAAATCATATTAATAATAAATTAAAACTATAACAATGTAAATAACAATTAAAATACATAAATAAATGCATTGGTATAGTTGAATAACAAACAAACAGGTAAACAATAAATGATAATAAATTGACATATAACTAATAATAAATGAAAATCAGACAGACAAATTATAACAAAACAAAAACAAATAATATAACATAAATTATAATAATTACAGCATCTTCCTTAGGTATTTATCTAAATGATTCTTAAAGCTTCGAACTGAACTACATTGCACTACCTGTGCAGGAAGTTTATTCCATTCATTAACTACACGGTTGGCAAAGTTGTTTCTACCTACTTCCAAATTGAATCTATTTCCGGACAGTTTGAGATCATTGTTTCTTGTCTGATTCTCATTCAATGTGAAAATTTGGTCACTTTTGATGTTGTCAATTCCCTTTAAAATCTTAAAGACCTGTATCAAGTCACCTCTGAGTCTACGCTTTTTTAGGGAAAACAGATTCATGTGCTTAAGTCGATTTTCGTATGATTTATTTTTGATATTTGGAATCAGTTTTGTGGCTCGCCGTTGTACTTTTTCCAGTCTGTCAATGTCTTTAATGAGATTCGGTGACCATACGGAAACAGCATATTCCAAATGTGGACGAACTAACGATTTATATAGCTTGTTAATGAGTGATGGACTTTTGAAATCAAAAGATCGCGCAATCAATCCCAGAATCTTATTTGCTTTCTCAGAGGCTGAAATACACTGCTTGGATGATTTGAGGTCGTTACTGATAATTACGCCGAGATCTTTTTCACTATCCACTTTTGTTAACGAATTTCCAAATATCTTGTAATCGTACTTGCTGTTATTTTTACCTATGTGCATTACCTTGCATTTACTTGTGTTAAATTTCATTAGCCACTTTTCAGACCATTGCTGTAATTTATCTAAATCTTCTTGAATATCTAATTGGTTTGAGTGATCATTTGCCACTCCGCAGAGTTTTGTATCATCAGCAAATTTGGAAACAGTAGATTTTAGTCCATGGTCTATATCATTTATATATACTATGAATAGAAGTGGCCCAAGAACGGAACCCTGTTCAGCTATTCTCTTTTCCATTCCCCTTGACGTCTAGCCGTACTATGTTGCCGGACATCCACTACATACTACTGTTGCCGGGGCTATTGGTGCTGCAAGCGTCACCAACTGATAATATAAGACATATGTACGACAGAAGACGTATTCGAAATCGACACCAACATCTTCAACAGAAAGGCATCGTCTGGTTAGGGAACGTTTCAAGAAGCCACAATAGCCGCGACATAAGTATTCCTCTAAAGTCAATGGTATAAGGAATGAACAGCCTAAGCGTGTCAATTGGTCTATTTATCGTCATCGTTAAGGACTTTGCATTAGCCGCTGTCGAGCTGTGCTTCACGTTTGGTCCCAAGTGTCGTGTCCGAAAGTCGTGTGATCTCCGTCAGTGACAACACATGCAACAGGTGCCTACACTCACCCTCGTTACATTATTCTGACGTCTGCAAGGAGATTTCTTTTACTGACTTTGCATGGGTTATTGAGTCGTTCCCAGTGTTGGGTCGTAAATTGCGGTTTGGGATCTACAAGCAAGCTGTGGTCCCTGATTTGGTGGCAACCGTAGCTGGCCTGGCCGGAAACCTTTTGAGAGAGAGAGAGAGAGAGAGAGAGAGAGAGAGAGAGAGAGAGAGAGAGAGAGAGAGAGAGAGAGAGAGAGAGAGAGAGAGAGAGAGAGAGAGAGAGAGAGAGAGAGAGAGAGAGAGAGAGAGAGGGAGAGAGAGAGAGAGAGAGAGAGAGAGAGAGAGAGAGAGAGAGAGAGAGAGAGAGAGAGAGAGAGAGAGAGAGAGAGAGAGAGAGAGAGAGAGAGAGACGGGGCGAGGGATAAAAAAGATGAAAAGTCTTAATTGAATTGTTGAAACCAGTGCATTCATCAATTGTGTATTAAGATATTTTTGTCACGAATCTGATGATTAAGAGAAAATATATATTAAATTTCTAAAACGGATATCAGTAAAAAATATATACATATAAAATAAAAAGATAATACTGCAAGCCATGGAAATCAACCCTACATTTCTTAATGAAAATAGAACAAAAGAAATCAGAATAAAAAATAATAGAAATAAGATATAAATAAAAAATAAATTATTAGAACCATATATTTCAATAAAGATAAAAAAAATATTATAGCACATTCACAGCAGACAATTAAATGTTTCAAAACAAATAGAAGAATGTAAGACGCCTACGCACGGAGGCGCTGAACTGCTGCGACCGAAGCCGTCCCCTTTGCCATTTCCTTCTCTCTGTCTGATGGAAATCGGAGAGAAGTGCGGGATTTGAACACACAACTAAGCGAACGTGAGGCCAGCACGTTTCTGATCACGCCATCGGCGCCCAGGTCAAATGGCACAGGTATTATAAGTCGATTTAAGAAATCAACGACATTTTCACAAGATAACAGAACGTTCTTTGCAAAGGGTCGTCAAAATTGACAATACAGAGGATAAATACTAATTAGAATTGTGCCAGTGGGATTAAATATATTCATTAAGTTCCTCTCTTCTAATTGAAATTCTTGTCTGATAAAAGAGCTCAAATCTTAACCAGAATTAAAAGTAGTCAAACGAGCGTAAAGAGAAATGTTAATTAAAGAGAATTGCGGGATTCGAACCCACTAACAAGTGAATGCGAGACCAGTATACTTGCGATTACGCCAACAACGAATGAAAGAGAGAGAGAGAGAGAGAGAGAAAGAGATAGATAGATAGAGAGAGAGAGAGAGAGAGAGAGAGAGAGACAGAGAAAGAGAGTAGATAAGTTGTGATCCTGCCGATGACCTCGTCTTTCCGAAACTCAGCCTTGGTGCACCAAGTGACCACAAATCTGACACAACTTCTCGAGTCTTCGTGGTGATCGCTCTTGGCCCTCCGAACTTCAGTCGTTGTAGGAATCTACTCTTCAATCAACATGATCTTCCTGGTGTTCTTCGCACTCTGCCGCTGTTTCCAGGAACTCAGCCACAGACGGAAGGACAAGTCTTCAAGAGGAGCTGAAGTTGACCAAACCTCAGACTTTGCCAACAAACCCATCGACCTGACCGACTACGAAAAAGTCCTGAAAAACAACGAAGAAGAATTAAAGCGTTGCAACTTCACTTCAGGCTGGAGAAGAGTCAGGGTTCTTGGAAAAGGAGGTTTTGGCAAAGTCTTTCTTTTGGAAAATAAAAAACTGAAGAAACGGATCGCCCGCAAGGTCCTTCCTTCCCAGCCTTCGAAACGTGGATTCACTTTCGAAGAAATTATCCAAGTTCAGTTGAGCCATCCCAATGTGCTCAGACTCTTCTGCTGGGAACAGAAGACCAACACACTTTGCCTCAATCTTGAGTATTGCTCCAAAGGCAGCCTGACCACCAACATGCCTTACCTGAGCGAAAATGAGGTCGAATTGTTCTTCAAACAGCTGCTGGATGGCGTCAAATACATCCACTCGAGAGGTGTCGTCCACCGAGATCTCAAGCCAGGCAACCTTCTCCTGACGAAAGAAAAGGTTCTCAAGATCTCTGACTTCGGTCTTGCCGGTCTGTTCATCAAGGACGGCAAAGAAATCCGACTGAGTCGAAAGGTGGGCACCAAGTCGTATATGGCACCCGAACTACTGCAGCGACAGGAGAAGAGGTACCTTGCCCCCCCAGTCGACCTGTGGGCTTGTGGCATCATCTTCTTCAAACTGATGACCACAAGAAAGCCCTGGTCACAGGCAAACCTCGTAGACGACGATTACAGAATGTGGGCCGAAAAGGACAAGAGGATCTACAAGAAGGAAGGCTGGAAAGAGCTGAACTCAGCCTCGAGAACGCTCCTGAAGCTTCTTCTGGAACCTGACCCCCTCAAGAGAATCTGTGGCTGGAGAAGCCTCCGCGGACACTGAAAAGGCCCCGCTCTTGAAGGCGCATCGCCTGGAAATCATTCTCCTCTAAATACTCGAAAGTCACACAATTACCGAATGTGGGCCAATAAGGACAAAAAATCTACAAGAGAGAAGGCTGGAAAGAGCTGAACTCAGCCTCCGGAACGCTTCTGAGTCTTCTTCTGGAACCTGACCCCCTCAAGAGAATCTGTGGCTGGTGATGCGACCGCGGACACTGAAGAGGTCCCGCTCTTGAAGGCGCATCGCCTGGAAATCTTTCTCACTCTAAATACTCGAAAGAGTCACACAGTTGACTTGAACCTTCGGCTACCGAAGGCTTCCCTCAGCTGAATAAAATAGTACCACGAAACCAGAACTGCATTTGCTCGTGTCCACAATACATGGTATATTGAGACATCGTCTTTGGTTATTTGAATCATCACTGCCAAAGCGACCTGTGAAATATTTCAAGGAATATGAGAGCATAAACGAGATATTAAATCGGGAATATTGTCGAGAGTGGAGTTCACGGCCGCTTTTGTCCTTGTGACACACCCGCTGACCTTTGATGGGTCAGGTCACAGCGGTTCCTGACCTCTTTCACTCCATTTCCCCATTCATCAATTCTCAACCATGTTGTAGGTCCCCCATCAATCTTGTCCTGAATCCCACCCCGTTCGAAATAAATCGAATAAACAAACAAATAAATAAATAATAATAATAATAGTAAATAATAATAACAATAATAATAATAATAATGATAATAATTATAATAGTAAATAATAATAATAACAATAATAATAATAATAATGATGATAATAATAATAGCAACAATAATAACAACAACAATAATAATAATAATAATAATAATAATAATAATAATAATAATAATAATAATGATAATAATAATAATAGTAATAATAATAATGTTAAAAACAATAGTAATTACAATGCAATGTTGATAAAGAGAAACCCTTTACAATACAAATTATAAAAAAAAATAATAATTAATCATGTTCTGAATTACATGTAGAAATTAATTACAAGGTTTGCATAAACATGGAACCAGCTTAAATAAAAGAACATAAAGAACAAAATATCACAAACCCGACAAAATAACACTGCACTCCATAGCTACGATACAAATCAAAACAATAAAACAAAACAAAACAAATTCTGATTTATATCGTAGCCATAGAGTGCAGTTCTATTTTGTCGGGTATGTGATGTTTGGTTCTTTTTGTCCTTTTTTGTTCCTTCTTTTTTTATTTCGGTGGACACTTTATACAAACTATGTAATTAATTTCTTTATGTCATTCAGAATTGGTTTTTTGTTTTATTGTTTTGATTTGTATCGTAGCAAGAGAGTGCAGTGTTATTTTGTCGGGATTGTGATATTTGGTTCTTTATGTTCTTTTTGTTCTTTTATTCGGTGTTTTCATGTTTATATAAACCTTGTAATTAATTTTTACATGTAATACAGAACATGATTTATTATTTTTGTATTATTATTATTATTATTATTATTATTATTATTATTATTATTATTATTATTATTATTATTTGTATTGTAGTAACAGAGTAGCGAATGTCAGAAAGGACCGTAGGAGTGATGACAGGCGGCTTAGGTTAGGGGATTTTGCCTGTATGTATATATACATGCATATATATATATGTATATATATATATATATATATATATATATATATATATATATACATATATTACTATGGGTGTGTGATTCTGGTTGAAAACTGAATAGTTTGGCGAACTAAGATCGTATCTAATATAAATTATATATAATATCTTTCAAGTCAATGCAGTTATATATATGTATATATATATATATATATATATATATATATATATTCATTTATATTAATTCAAGAGAGCTGCTCAAAATCTATCAGGTATTATGCGCATTTCTAAAAATATTTCTGATTTGTAACTTGCTCTGGATGTGCTGTGTCTTGCTGCATTGCTTCTGACCCAGGCAATGGGCAGGAGACAGGGATGACCCTTCATCAACGAGGAGCTAAGATGAGAGGGAAACAAGGGATTGAATGGGAATGGAATAGATGGGAATGGGCGCGTGGGTTTGACTTGGCTACCCCCCCCCCCCACATATAAGAGGGAGGAAGCCCTTAGTATATAGATACATAAAAGGAAAATCATTGAATCTTCCTTAATTAAACATTTCCCTAATTTTGATATTTCAAAAGGACAATGGTCACCTGATTATATAACCACCTTGGCCGTAAACAAATTACTTCCTTCTATTGTAAAAGCGGACGACTTGCCACAAAGCCCGCGCAGCAATATAGACGTTACCTGATAATATGACATGTCCATGTTCCCTCACTCCACCTCTCTCCTCTGTACATAAGATATGTGTTTTCTCTTGCCTTTGTATTCCGCTTGAAGAGGATCACAGCAAGTGATCGAAATATACGGAAATCGTTATTTCCTTTCTTTTCTTAAATCCAATCAACAGTGGGTTCTTAGTGTATTTATTAATGTGTTACGACATTACTGGACAGTGACATAGATAAACTAACATGATTACTCTAAGTACATATAGTTTTCTTTCTCTTTATGAAAGAGGTAACCAAGTCAAAGGCATGCACGCACACACACATCCCTACTCATCATCCATTCGTTTCCCTTAGCTCCTCGTGGATGACGTCCCATCCTTGCCCCCCGCCTCCAATCCACTTAATTTTTCAAAGCCATAGAAAATAGTCTTGAGTCAGATAAAACAATATCCTTTTAGTATAACAGTTGTAACAGTCAATCTTGCATTGTTATCAAGACAGATTAACTACTTCAGTATGAGTCAAATTCTCGCGCGCAGCATTGGCTGCCATATGTACGATGCATCACACTACTCGTATTATAAAATATAAACTCACTGTTGTATTACTCGTTCTCTTTAATATGAGTAGTAAACACAGAAAACGTGATCAAACCAGTTCACAGAATTCCTGGGGTAACTCGTGTACAACTATATATATATATATATATATATATATATATATATATATAATCATGACGCCTACGTCGGCATCTTCGTGTACCCACTAACGTCTCATGACGCCAAGGCAGGCGCCATCGTACTTAGGTGCTTAAGACAGTGATTCCAGCAGACCTCCTACCCCGACCTTTTTTTGTGTTTATATGAAATTATATAATTTCCATTTATATAACTACAAAGTAATGTCGTAACACATTCGTCAAATTCAACAAGAACCCACTGTGTTGGATAAGAAGACATGAAGAGGATCCACTGAAGAGGATCACAGTCCGTGATCGAAATATATGGATATCATCTATTTCATTTCTTCTTATCCAACATAGTGGGTTCTTGTTGAATTCCATTTATATCTTTTATATTCATATCTTAATAAAAAAAAAAAAACTGGTTGGGGGTGACTAATAGAATTAGACTTTACACGTATGTAACGGCAGGTGTTGTTGGAATTATTTAAATCATTCTTATTAAACAATGATTTTTGAGCAGATGATTCCACGCCCCTCTTGTAACATTCTCATCCCACCCAGCGGCGCCCGCTAGTTTGGGAATCTCCGGCTCAAGTTATATAAATTGCTAACCCGAGCGAGACGCGGTTTCATCAGTTACCTTTGAGGAAATTATTTTCGAAATTACATTAGCCGCTCCAGTTTCAATAGTTATCCGTGTGCTTCCCAGTGCTGGCCGAGATCCTGCAGAGCAACAGATACCACGGTTCAAATAAGAATATCCTCTATAAATACTCACATGGAAAATATTACGACAAGATCTCTCTCTGAAACGAGTTTCTCTATCAATGGCTTCTTTCAAGCTGGATGGAATTAATTGGCGTTAGACAGAACAATATAATCTAACTGACGACTTCCCTCCTCTCCTGTTCATTCGGACTTAAAGCTGAGCTTGTAGTAGAGAAGCGGGGGAGGCGAAGTAGGTTGTGGACGCGCAACGCCTCAGCACCCTTGTGAAGACTATAGGGGGTTATCGCACTGGGCTGTATTTCCTCCAACCTCCGATTAATCGGAGATCCCGCCCACCTCCAGAACCCTTTCCGACGTAAAAATCATTCAGGTGAACTATTTCGTTTTCTCAACCAAAAATACGTAGGATGTCGTTTGATATCCTGGAGGAAAATCATTTTCCTTTAACATATCAGATTCCTTTCCGAGAGCTGCGAGCTGGAGATTTGCTCCAACAGTCGGAGGAAAGATAGCTTAGTGTGATAACGCCTCAAGTTAGTTCTCCAGCGTCTTCTGCATAAACTAACATCAAAAGGATTTAACTCACAGCGGCCTTGCTGTGGATGTGCTGTGCCTTGCAGCATTGCTTCTGACCCAGGGCAGTGGAGAGGATGCAGGGATGACCCGTCATCCAGGAGGTGCCAAGATGGGAGGGAGGGAAGGGGGTAGAGGGGAGTGGAGTATGTAGGGGATGGAATGGGTTGGAGCGGTTTCTATGCCTTTGTTTTACTGGGCTACTTCCATTGAAAGTGGGGAAAAAGCCTTTGGTATATGTATGTAAATCATACATAACCGGGATTGAAAATATCCTACTATGATAGACTCGATAACAGGACTAAAGTGAATGGTGAACGATTGAATAATCAATAGCCTTTGATTTCGCGGCCGGGAATCGAATCCGGGACTTAAAAATGATC
>NW_027467735.1:377500-382500 GCF_046742065.1 Oratosquilla oratoria
TACTACGGCGTGGATGTCAAAGGAGATCACTTGGTTTCCCGCCATCAGCTATTGTCGTCTGTTTCATCGAGTGCGTATTCACGAGAGCAACAAGTATGTCGACTCGTAATGATGTTTTCTTTAGGTAATGATTGGGACATTTCAATTTTTTAGCTACCATTCGGACAAAACAAAACAAAGTGTTGCTTCGGGCTTATTTTTACGAGCACTAAGAATTTGCAGCTCACAATATTTAGATACAGAAATAATAACTATAAAAAAATAACTTACAAGATTAGGATACCCGGATTGGTTCTTGCAAAAAAGCCCTTAGCAAGGCTAAAATAAGTTTCCATAAATCTACTCCCCACTCTACTAAAAAACATAAATGGGATAATAAATGTATAAAATTACCCTATAATGATTCTATTAATGAAATGTCCCAATCATTACCTAAAGAAAACATCAATGTGATCTTCAATTATCCTAATACCTTGTTTAGGAAAATAGTTAATGTACACCGCAGACCATTAAGCGACATTAACTGAGGTGTATATAAGTTGCCATGTTTAGATTGTGATATTGTTTATTGGGGACAAACTGGAAGAGATTTGGCAACCAGAATTAAAGAGCATAAAAATTCTGTAAAATATGGTCAACAAAGTTCCGCGGTATTTCAGCACATTGCCAATAAAGATCACCGCATGCATTGGGATGCTGCTGAAATAATTTATAAATCAACATGTAGCTTCAAAAGGAAAATTCTTATGTTCTTATGTATATATATATGATATATATATATATATATATTCTTATGTTCTTATGTATATATATATATATACATATATACACAATATATATGTATATATAGATGCATATATATATTTTTGTATATATATATATATAGATATAGATATATATACATATATATATACATACATATATTCTGTTGAAAACGACAGCAAATTCATTAGAAATTAATTTCTTTCTTAAGCTTTCTAGCTTTCGGAAAGTAGATTTCTGGGGACATTCAGATCTATGTACGGGGTTGGAGGTATGGCGTGGCCTCTTCCAATGAGGCTTGTGTTGTGGGTAGCATGTCCCACATGTAATTTTGAACTTTGATATTTTCCGAGGGAAGGCTTAATTGATTTTCTTGAGTATTTGATGTTGGCCTCACATTTTCCAATATAGCTTCAGCATTTTTTTTTTTTTTTTCGTCAGTGGTCATTTGTCTTTTGGAAGACCGATGTATCCTCCATCAAGTATTTTGTTTGTGGCCTTTCATTTTAAATACCCGCGCACTGGAAAAAGATAAATAGAAATATAGAACATATTAATGAAATAGAGCAAAAAATCTATATGGCGATGATGGTACAAAGTTTTCTTATTTTGGAAAGCCACACTGTTCTCTGCCTGACAAGAGTCTTTGCATATTACGCTGTTTCTGTTACTATTTAGTTCTCTGTGGCTGTCCTTAACGTTGTGCTTCCTATTGAGGAAAGTTGTTTTGTTTTGTTTGTAACAAGAAACAAAATAAGCTAGATTTTATGTTGGGTGCATTAGTTACCTCTTCACGTTTCATCATGTGAATAGTGCATGTCATTATCACTGTGTTTATTGTAGAACATTTTGTAGATGTTGATGATATCTCTTTTTCATTGCCTTGGGCTCCATAAGAGAAGCTCTTCAGATTGCGCCGAATGAGCGAATGCCATGTCGGATGTCATCAGTATAGTACTGTATATCATACTTTATATTGGATGCTCGCTGGACCTAAGATGCTCGCTGGCCTTGGATACTCGCTGGCCAAGCGGGTTAGAGCGTCGCTACTTGCAACGGAGGTCGAGGTGACGGCAACTTGAACCCTGCCAGGAATTAATGCAAAGTAGTAGAGTGATTTTTCAATTATCCTTTACCTTAATACGAAACCAATATTCACTCTATTTTGGGTAACTGCAGACAATCACATGCTGCGAAGATTAGGTCATCTCAGGTAACTCCTTTGCTACGATGATAAATCCTTAATTCCTCTGGTAATTTTATACACGCACAAACACAGACACACACGCACATAAACACACAAAGACAAAGACTTAACCGCGATTAAATACCTCCTGGTGTGATATTTTCCAATAGAAAAGTTCAGATGTTTGTTGTGAATTATTGTGACCATGTAGGTGTTTCTTTGCACGTCACGTGTCACGTGGATGCAACCGAATCGAAGAAGAGGGGAAGGATGGACAATTGGAAGGAACCGCCTATCTTCTTCCACAAAGAAGATAAAGCGTTTATGGCAAGATCAACCCTTTCAGAGCCACCAATGTATCAGTCTTGAGACAATGTATGACCTTTCGGCTGACGGCAGATTATTCCATTTCTCTCAGATGAAGCTTCAGGAGCAAATGGTAATGTGTATGTGGGTCTTCAGAAAACCGTCCTGTATGTCCTTATCCATCCTCCTATTTTTCGTGAACGAATATATGCTTTTCGGTAAACACTGTGTATATACAGTAGTTAGTAAAATATCACCATGCCAAATCTCGTTACACCGAATTCCGGATATATCGGCCCTATTGAGACCTATCGGTCGGTATATGCGGTGCAAGGTTCGGTATGGATGGCCTATAACAACCAAGCCTTTCCCTCAACTATTTCAATATATCGAGGGTTTACTGTATATGAAAGAGGCTTTCTTCTGGATAAGACAGTGTAATTTGGTGGCCTCGGAATGAGAGAGTATTTGAATGTCTGCGAGTAGGTGCTGTATTAAACGTTTTTTTTTTGCGGAGTCAGAAGCTCGTTAGAAAGTTCTGTTGGTTTGTGTATTTATCCGGGCGACTACCAGACGACCTACCCTGTGATAGGGGGACAAGAATACTGCCACCGTGTCCCCTGCGAGTCATGAAAGACGACTAAAATGGGGTGGAACGAGAGAACTAGGAATTACATCTCTTCATGTACTTTTCTCTCATATAAGGTCAGGGCAAAATATCTTTTTAATTGACCATCCCCTATTAAGGGAATGAAAGTCTTTGCTTGTATACAGAAGGTTAACGGCTGGTTTGGTGAGCCTGTTCGAAACTGGCGTCATCTTTATTACTCCGCGGGAAACCATTTACTAAGTACAAATCCAGACATACAATGCTCTAGAGTCTAGATAATGATCCTGATTTCCACCGGGCGATTTTATTCAGCTGAGGGAAAACCCTATACTACCCAAAGGGTCATTTGTGAATTCTTGCCAGTTTTGTATATTTCAAAAGTACTTTTTTTTCAACCTTGCAGGAAGGAAAGTTTGCCCAGTCTGAAGATGTCGATCCTTTTCTCTGGTGTTGGCTCGAGCATGACCCACATGGCCGTTGTAAGAGTGCACTTCTGATGTTGGCTGAAGGTCGAGGGAAGTCGGACAAAAGCAGGTTTGCCGTTCTTGCAGCAGGCCAAGTAGTAACGCAGTAGGTCACGATCATCGAGTTCGTCTGCCTCTTCCTTATAGTAGGGAACTTGTCCTGTGCACAGTTCGTAGAAAACACAGCCGAGGGCCCATACGTCCACTTTGCCTCCACTGTATGGGTGCATCTTCCTGTCAATCACTTCCGGTGCCATATACCAAGGAGTACCACCTCGAACTTTAATGTTTCGTTTATAGACATGGGGCGTTCTTCGGGACATTCCAAAATCGATCAGCTTGACAATCTTGTGGTCTGCGCTGAGAACGATGTTTTCGGTCTTTAGGTCCAGATGAGCAAAGTTCTTCGAGTGCACGTATGCCACGGCCCGAACGAGTTGCTCACAGTAGGACGCGACTCTGTCGCCCCAATCTTGGTAAGGCTGCTCTGCGTGTTGGCTGACGGCGCTGTCGAGCGTCCCGCCCTCGCAGTACTCCGTGATTATGACGTTCAGTTTGCCTTGGGTCGCCACATCCACAAGGCGAACAACGTTTGGGTGAGTCAGCTCTGCGAGGGCTTGGATCTCGCTCAGAGATCCCTTGCCTTTGGTCGGGATCTTGGCGACGCAGATATTCCCCGTCGTCTTGTTGGTGACCAATGATGTTATTGCATAACCTCCAGAGCCCAGATCAGATTTAAAAGTGTAATTTTTATTATAATCAATGGTTTGGTTGCTGCTGCTGTGGGCTTCGACTGGAGGTTCGGTTGGGTCAACGACGGGCTTCGAGGTTGATCTGGAATAGCCGCTTGACGACTGGAGGCGCTCGAGGCTCTTTACCTTTTTCTGAGGCAACGATGAGTGCTGGCGACTCTTGATCGAAGCCTCTTTACTCGATGAAATGTCCTCCGTCTTGCTTGCCTCCTGGTCCTTAGGAGGGATTCTTGAGGACTTGCTGGGGATGTCTTCGTTTTCCTAAAGGGTCAGGCAGCAGCAACAAACCATTGATCTGACTACGCCGACGAAGAATCGACGAAGTCGGGCAAGTTCGAATTTGCGAAGTCGTGCCATTATCCTCTTGCGTGTCTATTGCCTGACACCTATGTCTATCAGGGGTCAAAAAGCGTTTGTGTCAGCACTCTAAAAAGTTAGACTCAGATAGGCAGCAATTGTCCTCAATTAAGCAATGACATTTGCATTTTTCCATTCATGAATTTTTCTTTCTTTCCTATTTCCGTTATGATACATTTTTTGTTTTCTTGTTTATTCGTCATGATGTACAATGTCGATTAGTTTAGCGGCATGAAGGGATGATAATCAATATTTTTGCTATAATGTGAGAACATAATGAAATGATTAATGGGACCTAACTACTAACAAACCTGATCAGGACTGAGCCGTCGGACAAGCACTCTCTAACCATAGACTTCAGGATCCAAATGCATCAAGGAAACTTTTTCTCATTGGCAGTTATTTCTATCAATACAAGAACTTGTGTATGTGCAGAAGTATGTGTGTGTATTTGTGTTTATGTATGTATTGTATGTGTACATAATCACATGTGTATTTGTATGTGCATGCCAATGCGTATGTGTATATATGTATGTGTATGTGTATGTATGCCCCATATGCAT
>NW_027467735.1:385000-422500 GCF_046742065.1 Oratosquilla oratoria
AGTTTATACGAGAGTAGTAGAGCTTTTGTCAGGATTAGAAATGGAGAGAGTGAATGGTTTGAGGTAAAGGTGGGACTTCGTCAAGGATGCGTTATGTCACCCTGGCTGTTCAACTTATACATGGATGGGGTAGTGCGAGAGGTAAATGCAAGGGTAGTGAGTCAGGGATTGGAGATGGTTAAAGAAAATGGAGAAAAGTGGGAGGTGAGCCAGCTGTTGTTTGTGAATGACGCTGCGCTTGTGGCAGGATCGGAGGAGGGATTGAGGAAGTTGGTGACAGAGTTTGGGAGAGTGTGTGATAGAAGAAAGCTAAAGATAAATGTGGGTAAAAGTAAGGTGATGAGATGTACAAGGGGTGAAAGTGGCAGTAATCTAGAAGTGAGCATTAAGGGAGAGCAACTGGAGGAAGTGGATAGTTTTAGATACTTGGGTGCAAATGTGGCAGGAAAAGGTGGAGTAAAGGTGGAGGTAGAATGTAGATTGAGAGAAGCGAGTAAATGCCTTGGTGGATTAAAAAGTGTGATGAGGAATAGACATTTGGAATGGATGCTAAGAGGAGACTGTATGAAGGAGTGATTCTGCCAACAGCACTGTATGGAGCAGAAACATGGAACATAAGAGAGGAAGAGAGAAGGAACTTGAATGTGTTTGAGATGAAGTGTCTGAGAAGTATGATGGGGGTTACTAGGCTGGATAGAGAGAGAAATGAGGAGGTGAGGAGGAGAACAGGGGTGGAAAGGGAGTTGGGAGATAGGGTTGATGAAAGAGTATTAGGATGGTTTGGACACATGGAAAGAATGAGTGAAGAAAGACTAGTAAAGGAGGTATGGAAGGCAGATTTGGAGGGAGTGAACATGAGGGGACGTCCTAGGATGAGGTGGATGGATGGGGTGAAGGGGGCTTTGGGGAAGAGGGGAATGTCTGTTGAGGAAGGACGGGAGAGGACAGAAGACAGGGGTGAATCGAGAATGGTTGTATATGGAAAATGTTGTGATGCATGAGGTGGAATGGACCGGGGGATGGGGGCTGAGGTAGTGTGTGTGAGCAAAATTTTGACGCAGCCCGAAGGGATTTCTCCCCGTCCTCTCCTTTATATGAGGGGACGGAGAGGGCCTTGCTGTGGATGTGCTGTGTCTTGCGACACTACTTCTGACCCAGGGCAGTGGACAGGGTGCAGGGATGACCTTTCATCTAGGAGGTGCTAAGATGGGAGGGAGGGTGGAGGGGTGTGGAGTGTTTTCGGGGATGGAATAGGTGGGAATGATTTTGTGCCATTTCCTTTTTGGCTACCTCCCTTGTAAGGGGGAAAAAGCCTTGGTATATGTATGTATGTATGTATGTATGTATATATATATATATATATATATATATATATATATATAATATTAGTTTATACGTACATATATATGTATCTTATATATATTATTTACACACACACACACACACACACACACACACACACACACATATATATATTATATATATATATATATATATACATATATATATACATACATACATATGCCAAGGCTGTTTCACCCTTACAAGGGGGGTAGCCAAAAAAAAAGGCATAAAATCATTCCCACCCATTCCATCCCTGAATACACTCCACACCCCTCCACCCTCCCTCTTATCTTAGCACCTTCTGAATGACGGGTCATCCCTGCACCTTGTCCACTGCCCTGGGTCAGAAGCAGTGTCACAAGACACAGCACATCCACAGCAAGGCCGCTTCATTAAATCGGCGACCCCCCCTCTCCGTCCCCCCATTGCATAAAATGAGAGAACGGGGAGAAATCCCTTCGTGCTGCGTCAAATTTTGCTCACACATACTACCTCACCCCACCATTATCGGTAATCTTTATTTCTTCTGGATACAACAGAAACCCCGGTAAACCAAACAACGCGTCGCAACACGGTCAAGTGGACCCAATCCCACGCATATGTTCGTCTCTGGCGATTAGAATTATTGGCAGAGAATCCCGAGGAGATAACGGTGTGCAACTTGTAAATGGATTTCTTTAAGTTGAAAGTAAATAAACACTTGTTGGAGAGGACGAACTATCAGAGTTGCAAGTACTGGATTTATACAATGTCGCAGATTGTTGGTTATCGTTGCTGTGTAAACATACTTTAGCACGGTTGCACGCGTGCACATGTGCACATGTGCACGCGCGCATGTGCGAGTACACACACACACACGTGCATGTGCGAGTACACACACACACACATACACACACGTACACACACACACACGCGCGTACACACATACGCATACACACACGTACAAGCACACGCACACACAGACACGCACACACACATACACACACACACACACACACGTAAACCGATTCACAGCGAAGATTGGAGCTCCGAAGAAGAAGGGAAATTTTCGTGGATCTCAACAACGAGGAAGTACGTTTTTGTATTTATAGGGAAGGGGAAAACTCGTGGTGTAGTGGGAAGGTGATGAAAAGGAAGAAGGGGAGGGATTACTGAGGGAAATGAAAGGAAATGAGGAAGGAGGCGCAAGGGCGCCACCTACGGAGAAAAAAGTAAACAAAAGATCAGCTGACGCTGGAGAAGTAAATAATTCCAGTAAAATCATTAAGTTTAGAAATATAAATAAGAACAACAAAATAGAAAGTGAAGATAATAATTTCAATGGATTTAATGAAGGGGGGGGATGCCAACCTCCCCCGATTAGCAAGGCTAGAGGAAAGACTAGAAAAAATGTCTCAAAACTGGGAAAGTAGGCTAGGTCAACTCACAGAGATTGCACAGCGAGTTGATAAATTGGAACAATTAAAGAAGGAAAACCAAAGCCTAACTAAAGAAGTAGAAGAATTGAAAAAACAGTTAAAGGAAGTAAAAGATGAGAATGAGGAATTAAAGAGGAATAATAGAGAGAATAAAGAGTCCATAGCAAAAGAAGCACAGGGTTGGAAGACAGTCCAAGAGAACAATAAAATTGCATTTAAAGACATAGTGACACAGCAGATGAAAGAACAAACTGAAAATACAGTTATTAAAGTAATGAGGGAGAAGGAGAATATAGTAAGAGACTTAGCAGATAAAAAGAAATGTATAATTATATTAGGGATGGAAGAGAAGTATAACTTAAACAGGACTACGAGAACTAAAGAGGAAAAAGAAAAAGTAAACAATATATTAGAATTAGTTCAGGAAGATGAACCTGAAATAGGAAAACAAATTGAAGAAATGTATAGACTAGAGAAATATAGTACAGATAAGACCAGACCAATTAAGATTAAATTCAGGTCACAAACGACAGCAGAGAACAATATGAAAAGGTAAGGATAAAAAGATAAATTAATAAAGAGGAAAGAGAGGAGGAAAAAACGAGTCAGAAAAAGAGGAATTCTATTGGAAAGTAGTGAATATGAAAGTGAGGAAATGGACCATAACAGAGAAAAACAAAAAAGGGAAACAGTAAATACAATGGAAGTAGCAGAAAATTAAGAGTGTCTTACACAAATATAGATGGATTAATAACAGGCTTGAACGAACTGAATGATTATCTGAAGGAAAAAGAACCGGACATAATGGGAATTGTAGAGACAAAATTAAAAGGTCCACTACCACCCAACAAGCGTAGGATATGGTGCATATAACTATTGGATTAGAAACAGAGAGACAAAACAAGGGGGTGGAGTTACGTTCCTGACTAAGAAGGATATAAACGTGAGGAATGTCACATATGGAAAGAATAAAGTAGAGATGATTATGACGGAAGTGGAAGACAGAGATAGGAAGAGCAGAAAATTATGTTCCTTCAAAAACGGCCTCGTGGGAAGAGAGAGAACATAAAAGTATGTTAGAAGACACTAGGATAACATTAAATAAGATGATGGAAGATGGAAGAAGACTAGTTATAATGGGCGACTTTAATTGCAAAGAAGTCTGCTGGGAAGAGATGACAGTAAAGGGTGGTGACGACTCATGGGGAAATGTTCTACTTGAGATGATTATTGACCATACAATGACACAATGGATTCAAGAGAACACTAGGTATAGAAATGAAGAAGAACCATCGAGACTGGACCTAATAATCACATCAGAACCTGAAATAGTGGGAAAGATTGAATATAAGACACCAATAAGTAAAAGTGACCACATATTGGTTGAACTGGAACTGAATGAGGAAAAATACATGAAAAGAAATGAACAATATAGAAAAGGAAGATTGATGTATGATTTTTTTTTTTTTTTTTTTTTTTTTTAGAAAATAAGAGAATTCTTTCAAAAAGAAGACTGGGAAAGAATATACAAAGAGGAAACAACAGTGGAAGAGAAATGGAATATTTTGACAAAATATTATAAAGGAGTGGAAAAGTATGTCCCAAGACAAAAGCAAGAAAAAGAATATGTAAAGTGCCGGTACAATAAAAGTTGTAGAGAGTTAAAAGATAAAAGAGAAAAAGCTTGGACAAAATGGAAAAAAAAGACCTGAAAAATGGAAAATATATACTAATTATAGAAATGAATATGTACAGGTGTGTAGAGAAGAAAAGAGAAAATATGAAAAAGATGTCATAGAAAAATGTAAAGATCAACCAAAACTATTTTACTGATTTGTAAACAACAAACTGAAAAACAAACAAGATTTAGAGAAATTAAGACAACGAGGAGTTGAATACACAGAGGAAATAGAAATGGCGGAAATTATGAACAAGCATTTTAAATCTGTGTTTATAAGGGAGAACACACAACTTAGTGATATGGAATGGGAGGAGAAAATCCTCCCTATGAAAGAAATAGAAGTAACAATGAATGAAATAATGAAATACTTGAGTAATCTTGATGTAAGGAAATCGCATGGACCAGATGAAATAGCAAACTGGATTTTGAAAGAATGTAGAAATGAACTGGCAGACAAAATACATAGCACAATAAACAGTTCCCTGAAAGAAGAAAAAGTTCCAGAAGATTGGAAAAAAGCAAATATAGTACCATAAATAAAGGAGGTAATAAAGAAGACCCTACCAACTATAGACCAGTCTCTCTAACAAGTACAATAGCAAAAATTTGTGAAAGAATGATCAAAAGTAAATGGGTAAAATATTTACAAAAAACAGCGTGCTAAATGCAAGGCAATTTGGATTCAGACAAAGACGATCATGCGTCACTAATTTAATATGTTTCTATTCAAGGCTAATAGATATAATAGAAGAAAGAGATGGATGGGCTGATTGTGCATTTCTAGACCTAAAACAAGCCTTTGACAAAGTACCACATAAGAAGTTGCTTAAGAAATTAGAAACTGGAGGAATACCGGGAAAACTGCTTAAATGGATGGAAGACTTTTTGCAAGAAAGAAAAATGAGAGTACTGATAAGAGACAAACACTCAAAATGGGATGACGTAATAAGCGGTGTTCCACAAGGAACAGTTCTGGCCCCAATAATGTTTGCTATATATATATTAATGATATGAATGAAGAAATTGAAAGTTATATGAGCTTCTTTGCAGATGATGCAATACTATTAAAAAAAGTGAACACGGAAGAAGATTGTGAGTCACTACAGAGTGATCTAAATAAAGTATGGGAATGGAGTAGGAAGTGGGAGATGGAGTTCAAAACTAAAAAGTGTAGTATAATGGAATTTGGAAAAAGCAAAAACAGAATAACAGGATCATATAAATTGGGAGAAGAAGGGATAAAAAAAAGTAGAAAATGAGAAGGACCTGGGAGTCATTGTTATGAATAATATGTCACCTGAGAAACATATAAATATGATTTTTGGAGAAACTTATAATTTAATAAGAACAATCAAAGTGGCATTTACATACCTGGATGAAGAAATGGTGAAGAAAATTCTAATCACTCTGATAAGACCAAGATTGGAATATGCAGCAACGATGTGGTCACCAAGTACAAAAAAATGTATAACAAAAATTGAAAGAATACAAAGAGCAATTACAAAATTGGCATCAACACTCTCAAAACTATCATATGAAGAGAGACTAGCAAAACTTGAACTACAGACACTAGAGCAAAGAAGAGAGAGAGGAGATTTGATAGCTATTTACAGAATCATGAAAGGCATAGAAATTATTGATAGAGAGAATCTGATAAAATGGGATGATAGAAATACAGGAGGGCACGGAAAGAAAATCAAGAAAGACAGCTATAGAAGACGTGAAAAAGAACAGCTTTCCTCACAGAGTAATAGACAGTTGGAACAAGTTAGATGAGAAAGTGGTGTGTGCAAAAACAATACATGAATTTAAAAATAGTCTAGATAATATGAGATATGAAGACGGGACCCCACGAGCATAGCTCCCCTTCCCGTAAAATACAACTAGGTAAATATACACATACACACACACGCACACACGCACACATTTACACACACACACATTTACACACACACACACACATTTACACACACACACACACACACATTTACTTTACATATACGCACATATACACACACTCACATTTACACACACACACACACACACACACACACACACACACACACACACACACACACACGCACACACACACACACACGGTGGTAGAGCGCTGGACTGGGAAGTACGGTACGTGCTCACAGTACCCAGTTCGAATCCTGCCCAGGGCCGAAATTATTTCGGTATCGCTGTGCTTCGGGTCGTTACTCTGACTCTCGTGGGCGGGGAGTAGGGTGTGTGTGTGTGTGAAAGGTCATAGCATTACCCATAGATCGGTCATACGAGCTCTGAGCTCCCTTCCGGGAAGGAAATAGCTGTCGATCACGAGTCCAACACGTGATCCAAAAGACCAAGGTGAATACACACACACACACACACACACACGAACACACACACACACACACACACACACACACACACACACACACACACACACACACACACACACACACACACACACGTATACAGACGCACATACACACGCGCTCGAACGTTCATTCACCAATCCGAGTTCTAGTCCCAATGAGGGCTGGAATTTTTAGCAGCGTGTGTGTGTGTGTGTGTGTGTGTGTGTGTGTGTGTGTGTGTGTGTGTGTGTGTGTGTGTGTGTAAATTTACCAAATTACCCATAGATCGGATACATATATATATATATATATATATATATATATATATAAATATATATATATATATATATATATGGGATAAATATGGGCTCTGATCTCTCAAGTGAGATACAAAGCTGATACCTCTGTGTTTGGATAGCCAGGGCAAGTGGCAGTCAATGGTGTCCGTTGGAGATCGATCCGGGTGTACGTGCAGAGTTATTGGGAATCAGAAATGTATTCACTGTTGAGACGATTGATTAAGACACTGAAAGTATACATTGCTTAGGCAAAAGGTTGATGGAGAGAGTCACCGAGTACCTCAGACGGTTAGAGTCAATGAGTACTTCAGCCTGATGGGCAAGTGCCACTCACTCACTGTGCTTGCAAGGGAAAGAAATGGAGGTCTTTGGGATCACGAAACAGAATCGAAGTCCAACGCGTCTCAGGAGCTACCGGTGCGGCGAAGAAATTGGTTTTAGGTTTCCTCTTCTATGGAGATGTGACAGATAACTTCGCACCCGTGGAGGTAAGCGTGTAATAGGTCACTCACTCGCCACATCTGCCGTGTGTCTTGCTCTATCCAGTTCTCTCTCCCGGGGGGACAATCTTTGGTTTAATTAAGAAGAAAATCGGAGGCAAGAACTGCTTTACCAACAGAGTGGTTAACGAATGGAATAGACTTAGGAACCTTGATGCACTAAGCGCTGAAACTGTTCGTTGCTTTAAGAGAAGATTAGATAACTTCATGGGGGATGGAACTCTCTAGTGTAGGCTTTATGGTCTCTTGCGGTCTCCTCCATTCTTATGTTCTTATGTTCCTTCCCCCTTTCTCGTCAAGCCCGTTACTTCCTTCCTTCCACTTTCTCGTCAATCTTCAATCTTCTCATTTTCCTTCCCATTTTTCTTCCTTCCTTTCTTGTTTCACAACTCGTTTCGTTGATTTTCTTTCCATAAGTTTTTCTCATAAAGACTTGTGTTGCTTGTCTCCCTAGAGATAGGAGCAGGAATAGGTTTGTTTTGGACAGGAAAAATACATCCTGGTAGCGTAAAGGTTCCTTGTCGTTTTAGAACCTGCAACACTAAAGCGGGAACTTTCGCTAAGAAGTTGGCACTTACATGTCAAAGTCGGACCAAGAGAGATGAATGGTCATTTTTCTCTCTTTTTCTCTCTCTCTTTCTCTCTCTCTCTTTTCATGTCAGTCAGACCAAGAGAGATGAATGGTAATTTCTCTCTCTCTATCTCTTTTTCTCTTTCCTTCTCTCTCTCTCTCTCTCTCTCTCTCTCTCTGTCTCTCTCATGCATGCTAAAAAAAGGTACACTCTTCATGACTATATATGTGTTCTACGTGCAGATGCAATCGCAAAGTACAGTTCATGCTCATATCTGGGATTTGAAATTCGACCATGAGAAGGACGTGGGACGCACAAGGGCACTGAACCTGTTGGGAGCCATGAAGCTGAGCGATTTCGAGATACACGAGCAGCTCGGCAAAGGAGGCTTTGGCTGCGTCTTCCGAGCCACAAGAGTCGCCGATGGCCTTGAGGTTGCCATCAAGAAGATCCCTGTGGCTCGTGTGCTTTTTTGGGGACGGCGCCACAGGAAGAAGGTCCCAAGAGAGGCCGCTCTTTTACAGCGAGTACAGAAAGTTCCTGATGTAATCAAATTATACGACTGCTTCACTACCAAGGACAGCTTTTACATGGTAATGGAGCTTATACCATCAGCTGTTTCCTTCGTCGATTACATCAGGAGCGGGAAAGAACTGCCCATGACCGAGGTCAAGACACTGTTCAGGAAGATTGTCCTAACAGTAGAAGGATGCCTACAAGCCGGGGTATCGCATAAAGATATCAAGCCCCATAATGTGCTTCTCTTTAGGAACGCCAGCACAGGAAAGTTTGACATCAAACTGATCGACTTTGGTTGTGGCGAACGAATCACAGGCTACAAAGGGAAAATCACGGGCGGCACCCGAATTTATTGCCCTCCGGAGTATATAAAGGGTAATGAATACCTTCACGTCCCCGCAACTGTCTGGAGCCTGGGCACGCTCCTATTCTATCTTGTGTGTCACTATAACGCGTTCCGCACCAACCAATCCATAATGTAGGCCAGTCCAGACTTTTCCAGTAGCGTACCCAACCTCTGTCGCGATCTTATAATGCGCTGCTTTGCAATCGATCCGTGGAACCGCCCCTCGCTTCGCGGCATACTCTCCTCTCACCCGTGGGTAACGGGTCACTCCGGCCGCAACTCCGAGGATAATTTCAATATGGAGTTTGATCTTGAAACGGCTAAAGTTTTCAAGAGAAATTATCCTAAGGTGAGGTAGGGAAGACGCCCCGAGATGGCGAATAAGAAAGCCCAAAAAAAGAGGCGTTTCAGAAGGAGATTATGAAGACAAGGATCGAGACGCAGATCCAGGAGTAAAGAAGTGCAAAAGGAAATAAATCCTATATTATGAGAGCGCTGAAATTGGATTATCCAGAGACCTTCTTCACCCCCCAATGAAGCTTCTGACTGCATCGCCGCATAAAATGCAAAAGGATTCCAAAGTCATTCTTTGCTGTAGCTGGAAAATCAATAGAAATAATTGCTATTTCATAGAGAAAGCAACTAATTTCCTGAAGGATTTACTAGAGGGCAAGGTATCAAGAAAAGCTCCAGACAGCCATACTTGTAAATAAATGGGACAAACAGAAATGTATAGCAAAGATAAAAAAAAGTTCTCAAAGATATGTCAAGCTCAGAACTAAGTTCCAAGATTGCATTATTGTGAGCGGAGACGATGAAACTTAGATATGCGTCATATTCAGTCTAGAAAACTCAAGAGATTTAGAAAGGAGCGCATTTTCCAATAACTTTTGGAAAAAAGTTTTCGAGAAGGGATTTCCCCTCAGCTGAATAAAATAGTCTCATTAAGGTTCTACAATGCATACAAGTCAGATTACTTTCGATCGAAACATCAACGAGATTATATGAATATGCGGATTAATATGCTACCATGAGGTGGAGATGGGTATTGTCAT
This sequence comes from Oratosquilla oratoria, assembly GCF_046742065.1. NCBI lineage: Eukaryota > Metazoa > Arthropoda > Malacostraca > Stomatopoda > Squillidae > Oratosquilla > Oratosquilla oratoria. The sequence goes on from NW_027467735.1 coordinate 395,080, forward strand.
GACTCATGAGCATAATCTTTATTTTTTTTTGTTTGTTTTATTCTTCTTTTTTTTTTTTTAAATGGTGGTTTCTTCTACTTGAAGAAAGATCATCTGGTGATATTCTGTCATAGTAGGCATGGTCTATGAATGATCACTTTATATATATATATATATATAGAGAGAGAGAGAGAGAGAGAGAGAGAGAGAGAGAGAGAGAGAGAGAGAGAGGGGGAGAGACGCAAATGGTTTACTTACGTGCGGCCAGACTTTTCCGAAGGGGGGAAAAAGTTTATAAATATTTTCACTGCAGCCCGCTTTTATCATATTATTTGAGGGAAACACATTGCAGTGGACATGATGGAAGGGAAGTCTGGGCTCTGTCGGTGTCGAATGGCAACAAAGCGGGAAACTTGCCATCCCAAACGAATCCTACATTATTATCATTAGTGTTATACACAGTCGGCAGCTAAGTCCTTTTTGTGTTTTTCTTGCTAAAGCAGAGAAGATAAATGTCCGTGATCAGAAGAACAACAGATCCTGGAGTGATTTGAATTGTGATGTCCTTTTTCTTTTGCATAACAGTGTTATAAATGTAGTTTTTAAAGTAATCTTTTGGGTGATTTGTTTTACACTTTTGCTGCTTTGTACGGCTTTTCTCGTCAGCTCCATCTGTCGTCAGGCGATTTTATTCAGTTGAGGAAAACTTTCCTTGTAACGAATTGTAACGAATTCCTTGTAACGAATTGTCTAGAACTAATCCTTGTTAAGCTTTTTATTGTGTTTACGAGTTTAAACCCTGATTCTAACTGCCTTCAGGTAATTTTATTATATAGAACGAAGCCCCATCAACTTTGTTATTGTAACGAGTTAAGTACTATCATGATCAATTAGGAATTCTTTATACAATTGTTTGAGAGAATTTGTTCTCACTAGCGTCATTCAATTTCATTCAGGTAAAGAAAGAAAAAAAAATGTTGCGGTACAAGAATGAAATGTGATTTAGTGCATCCTATCTGTACTGCGAACCACCACCATTAGTTATATTTCCTTAAAAAAAGAAGAAAAAATATGCATTCATACATACATATACATAGAGTAATTATGAATTCCTTTCTCGATCTATAAAACAACAACAACAAAACTATGGATTTTGCTACACATGTCTATGGGTAAACACAAACTCGTCCATTTTTATTACCCTTATTTATTATATTTCGCAAATGTTCTTCCTACCCATGGCTACCAACATTACCGAGCAAACACAAGCCGCAGTATTTCCTGCCGCATTCATGCCGAATGCAAACAAAAATAGAAATAATGTTTTCATGTTATCAATTTGTAGATTTGAAATAGATACAGGAAGCCACAGCTTTGGTAACTGCGACTCAAATGAATGAAATAAAAATTCTAACAAAGTGTTGTGATCAAGTTCGAAAAGCACCTAAAATATTCTCTAATATTTATTAATGAGGGTTCTGGAGGTGAGTGGTTCCTCCGATTAATCGGAGGTTGGACATAAAATAGGCCAGTGTGATAACCTGTTTATGCTTCCATACCACAACAAATCCTCCTCGAGAGGCTGGGGTTGGTGGGTGGGGGGTCGCGGGCTGAGGGAGGGAGGGGGGAGGGAGAGAGGAGGGGTCGAAGAGGAGGAGTGTAAGGGGTGAAATTGGAAGGAAGTGGAAGAAAGAGGGAAGGAAAGGTGAGGTGAGAGGCTTGAGGAGGCACACCCCAGGCGAGAGGAGGGGAGGTAAAGGGAGAGAAAGATAAAGGGAGATAGCGGAAGGTATTCATATTTCGTTAGGAATAACCAGCGCTTCTATTCTCGGGGACACCATCCCACTGAAGAGGCGGAGTCTGAGAGATAGCAAATGAGGGACACAAAGGGAAAGGTTGCGGAAAGGAGGGAGAACAGAAGTTAAAAAGCTATCAGCCTTTTTTCTTTCCGGGGAGAATAGTCTTCGATAACTATATATATATATATATATATATATGTATGTATATGTAATATATATATATATATATATATATATATATGTGTGTGTGTGTGTGTGTGTGTGTGTGTGTGTGTGTGTGTGTGTGTGTTATATGCACACACACGCACGCACACACACACACACACACGCACACACACACACACATATATATATATATATATATATGAATATATATATATATATATACATGAACACACACACGCACACACACACATATATATGTATATATATATATATATATATATATGTATATATATATACATACATCCATACATATATATATATGGACGGCAGATGTGGAGGGAGTGAACATGAGGGGACGTCCTAGGATGAGGTGGATGGATGAGGTGAAGGGGGCTTTGGGGAAGAGGGGAATGTCTGTTGAGGAAGGACGGGAGAGGACAGAAGACAGGGGTGAATGGAGAATGGTTGTATATGGATGATGTTGTGATGCAGGAGGTGGAATGGGTGGGGGGATGGGGGGTGAGGTAGTATGTGTGAGCAAAATTTGACGCAGCCCGAAGGGATTTCTACCCGTCTTCTCCTTTCATGCGTGGGGGGACGGAGAGGGGGGTCGCCGATTTAATGAAGCGACCTTGCTGTGGATGTGCTGTGTCTTGCGACACTGCCTCTGACCCAGGGCAGTGGACAAGGTGCAGGGATGACCCGTCATCCAGGAGGTGCTAAGAGGGAGGGTGGAGAGGAATGGAATGGGTAGGAATGATTTTATGCCTTTTCCTTTTTGGCTACCTCCCTTGTAAGGGGGAAAAAGCCTTGGTATATGTATATATATATATATATATATATATATATATATATATATATATATGTGTGTGTGTGTGTGTGTGTGTGTGTGTGTGTGTGTGTGTGTGTGTATGTGTGTGTAAACCTCAAATGAATGCACGCACATGCACACACACGCATACGCAGTAGGGTCCAAGACCGGCACCGAAATGTCACGTGTGAGTCTTTCTGTGAAAAACACAGGAAAGTACAAATTGAGTCTACAGTATATGAGTAATTTAGACTAAAAACGAAGAGAACCTTTTAACTACGGTGCCGGAAAAACCTTGCGTGGTGTTACAAAATTTAACATTTGCAGTTCAATCAAGTTCGATAGCAGATTAATTGTGAACATGGAAAGAAATGTATCTGCCTTTCATGAGATCATGAAACTGATCTTGCAAAAAGAAAATATATATCAGGAACAGGAAGAACACTTAAGTATACATACGAGCGCACATAAATACATGCACGCAAACATAAACACACACATACACTCGCACACATACACGCACACACACACATATGCACACATACACACACGTATGCACACATACACGCGCGCACACACACACACCTGCACACCAACACAACACATACGTATACAGACACACAGACACAACCAACACAAACACATATTATATATATATATATATATATATATATATATACATACATATATATATATATATATATATATATATATATATGCACATCCATACACACATACACACCAACACACACACACACGCACCAACACAGACAGACACATACACACACACACACACACACACACACACACACACACACACACACACATATATATATATATATATATATATATATATATGTTTATGTATATATATATATACATATGTAGTGGTAAATAGGATTATGATAGGAAGAGTTAAGGATGTACATGTGCTAAGGGGAGAGGGTGGGGGAATATCAGATCATTTTTTGGTGGAAGGTAAGCTGAGAGTGGAGGATAGATGGAGAAGGAGGAAAGGGACAAAATGTAGGGAGGTTCTTAGAGTGAACTCCTTGAATGAAAAGGAAAAGGAGAAGGAGTACGAAAAGAAGCTGAAGGAGGAGTGGGAGGGAGTAAAGGATAGAGCAGAGATGGGTGTGGAGGAGGAATGGGGATGGTTCAAAGAGGGAGTCTTAAAGTGTGCAAGGATGGTGTGTGGAACAAGAAGGACAGGGGGAAATAGAAGAAAGGGTAGTGAATGGTGGGATGAGGAAACAAAGAAGGCTGTAGAAGAGAAGAAGCGAGCATTCACAGATTGGTTACAAAAGAGGACAGGGGAGTCATATGAGACGTACAAAGAAAAGAAAAGAGAAGTAAAGCAAAAGGTAAAGGAGGCAAAGAGGAGAGCAGATGTGAAATGGGGTAGGAGTATGACAGAAAATTTTGAAAGTAATAAAAAGATGTTTTGGAAAGATATTAAGAGAGGAAGAGGAGGCGAATCAAGTAGGGAAGAAAAGGTAAAAGGTACAGATGGAGAGTTGATAATGGAAGAGATGGCAGTGAGGGGAAGATGGGCAGAATATTTTAGGGAGTTGCTGAATGTGAAGGAGGATAGGGAAGGAAAGATAGCTGCAGTGGGAAATGCGAAGAAAATGAGAGTGATGAGTGAGGAGAATGGAGGAGAAATAAGGAAGGATGAGGTGAAGGCAGCTGTAAAGATGATGAAAGCAGGTAAGGCACCTGGTCTGGATGGATGTCATGCAGAATGTCTGAAAAAGGGAGGTGCAGTGATGGTGGACTGGTTGGTGAGGTTATTTAATGTTTGCTGGAGAGAGGGTAGAGTACCGGAGGACTGGAGTAGTGCCTGTATAGTTCCTCTTTACAAGGGAAAAGGGGACCAGTGTGAATGTAGTAATTTCAGAGGGATTAGCCTGTTGAGTGTAGTAGGGAAGGCTTATGGGAGGATCTTAATTGAGAGGATTAGGAGAGGAACAGAGGGAGTAATTGGTGAGGAACAGTGTGGATTTAGGACGGGTAGAGGTTGTGTAGATCAGATCTTTGTGGTAAGACAGATATGTGAGAAAGCTATAGGAAAGGGGAAGGATGTTTTTGGGGCTTTCATGGATCTGGAAAAGGCTTATGATAGGGTAGACAGAAAGGCACTGTGGGAGGTTATGCAGATTTATGGGATAGGAGGAAAGCTTTTGGGAGCTGTCAAGAGTTTTTATGAGAGTAGTGGAGCATGTGTTAGGATTAGAAATGGAGAGAGTGAGTGGTTTGAAGTAAAGGTGGGACTTCGTCAAGGATGCGTTATGTCGCCCTGGCTGTTCAACTTATACATGGATGGGGTGGTGCGAGAGGTGAATGCTAGGGTAGTGAGTCAGGGATTGGAGATGGTTAAAGAAAATGGAGAAAAGTGGGAGGTGAGCCAGCTGTTGTTTGCGGACGACACTGCGCTTGTGGCAGGGTCAGAGGAGGGATTGAGGAAGCTGGTGGCAGAGTTTGGGAGAGTATGTGATAGAAGAAAGCTAAAAATAAATGTGGGTAAAAGTAAGGTGATGAGATGTACAAGGGGTGAAAGTGGCGGTAGACTGGAAGTGAGCATTAAGGGAGAGCGACTGGAGGAAGTGGATAGTTTTAGATACTTGGGTGCAAGTGTAGCAGGAAAAGGTGGAGTGAAGGTGGAGGTAGAATGTAGATTGAGAGAAGCGAGTAAATGCCTTGGTGGTTTAAAGAGTGTAATGAGGAATAGACATTTGGGAATGGATGCGAAGAGGAGACTGTATGAAGGAGTGATTGTGCCAACAGCACTGTATGGGGCAGAAACGTGGAACATAAGAGAAGAAGAGAGAAGGAGTTTGAATGTGTTTGAGATGAGGTGTCTGAGAAGTATGGTGGGGGTTACTAGGCTAGATAGAGTGAGAAATGAGGAGGTGAAGAGGAGAACAGGGGTGAAAAAGGATTTGGGAGATAGGGTTGATGAAAGAATATTAGGATGGTTTGGACACATGGAAAGAATGAGTGAAGAAAGACTAGTAAAAGAGGTATGGAAGGCAGATGTGGAGGGAGTGAACATGAGGGGACGTCCTAGGATGAGGTGGATGGATGGGGTGAAGGGGGCTTTGGGGAAGAGGGGAATGTCTGTTGAGGAAGGAAGGGAGAGGACGGAAGACAGAGGTGAGTGGAGAATGGTTGTATATGGATGATGTTGTGACTGCATGAGGAGAAATGGGCGGGGAAGTGGGGGGTGGGGTAGTATGTGTGAGTAAATTTTGACGCAGCCCGAAGGGATTTCTCCCCGTCCTCGCTTTATATGCAAAGGGGGACGGAGAGGGGGGGTCGCCGATTAAATGAAGCGGCCTCGCTGTGGATGTACTGTGTCTTGCGACACTGCTTCTGACCCAGGGCGGTGGGCAGGGTGCAGGGATGACCCGTCATCCAGGAGGTGCTCAGATGAGAGGAAGGGTGGGAGGGGTGTGGAGTGTATTTAGGGATGAAATGGGTGGGAGTGTTTTTATGCCTTTCCCTTTTTGGCTACCTCCCTAGTAAGGGGGAAAAAGCCTTGGTATATGTATGTATATATATATACATATGTATATATATATATATGTGTATATATACATAAGTAACATATATATGCACACCTACACACACATCAACACAAACACACACACCATACACACATACACATATTTGTACACACACACACACACACACACACACACACACACACACACACACACACACCATGCACACATACACATATTTGTACACACACACACACACCATACACACATACACATATTTGTACACACACACACACACACACACACACACACACACACACACACACACACATACGAGTGGAGCGCGGCGGCCGAGCGGTGTCGGGGCGCCAGTGTGTGGATTTTAAGATTTAAATCACCGAAGTCTATTAATTGTATTTTCTTTTTATCCTTTTCAACTGCTGGCTTCCTTCACTGATTTTTCATATAAGCATAAATTCTTCTCGTCAAACACTGTTTCCTCTTATATGGTGACTGGAACAGGGATATGTGTCTTTAGAAGTGGACATTTAAAGGCGCAGAACATTACTGATAGGTCAGAGTCTGGCAGCGCTCTCCGAAGCTGCAAGTGACTCGGCCGTGAACTCTCGGTGGATTCAGCATTATTACCTGAGTTAGATCGAAAAAAGAAAATTATAATTTACAATTTATTTCTCTCACCCACCTCTCTCTCTACCTACCTACCTACCTCTCTCTCTCTTTTTTCATCCATACGCAAACGGACACAATCTTTCAGACCATACAGATCTTTGCATACAGATGCAAGCGCAACATATGGTGCACAGGTGTTCACCCATATGTGCGGTGTCAATTTCTCTTACAGCAAGGACCTGGAACGTCTAAGGACAATGACCAGTCAGGAGCTATGACGACGACGCTGATCGACTACGAGGTGTACGAACCTTTGGGACAAGGAGGCTTCGGTTGGGTCTACCGAGCCAAGAGGGTCGTCGATGGCCTTCAGGTCGCCCTCAAGCAGGTCCCATTGGCGTCCGTCTAGTCCTGGGGCACACACCAAGGGAAAATTGTCCCCAAAGAAGCCGCCCTTCTCCAAAGGGTGCAACAAGTCCCGGGCGTCATCAAAATCATCGACTCCTTCACCAGCGAGGACAGTTTTTACATGGTCATGGAACTCATTCCCTCTGCCATGTCACTTTACGATTATATCGAAACTTCCAACGAATTACCCATAGCCCAAGTCAAGAGGCTATTTACCAAAGTGGTAAAAGCCATTCAAGGATGCATCGACGTGGGAGTATCACACAAAGATATCAAGCCTGAGAACATTCTGATCTACAGGGATGACTCAAACAGGCTTGATATCAAGGTGATTGATTTTGGATGTGGGGAGCTCATTACGAGTTACAATGGGAAAAACACAGGCGGAACAAGTATATATTGGCCCCCGGAATATATCAACGGCGGCAAGTTCATACACGTCCCTGCAACGGTCTGGAGCCTGGGCTGGGCACGCTCCTTTATTACCTCGTATGCCGCGAGGATCCCTTCAACAGTAACGCATCCATCCGGAGGGCCAAACCGCCATTCCCCAACAACGTCCCCAAATTAGGCCGCGACCTTATCATGCGTTACTCTAAGAAAGACCCGTGGAGCCGTCTCTCTCTTCGCGGAATACTCTCCCATCCATGGCTAACGGGCCTCCCATGCAGCCCCTCTACAACAACAGAGGATCAGATGGATGTCCACATCATTTGCACCTTGAAACTGCCCAAATCTTCAGGAAAAAACATCCAAAGAGCAATCGTCGGGTTAACCAGGGACAAGAAGGTTGCCCCTCCAAGGCAAACAAGAAAGGCAAGTAAAGAGCTCCCTCTCAAGTGGAGAACAACGACGCCAAAAGTCCAGAAACAGACCCAGCAACAAAGAACCCACAACCAAAGTCATAGGGACAAGAAGGAACAAGCAAGCGCCCATCTTACAATGGCCATTTAACGAGAGCAAAAACAATACAAAACTGCCCACACCACAAGGACGCAAACTCCCCTCTCTCGTCTTTTCCTTCAATATTGCCAGTCCTTTCATCCAAAGTGAGACCCTTCGACATCAAGTTGTCATCAAGAATGTCGCCACAGAAAGCAAAGAAACCGAAGCACCAAATGCCCTAAGGATACCGCATTTCTTGTGCTGCGTCGGCACACCTTCTTCGAGGGACCTCCCTTTTGTGAGTCTCAGGGTGCAATGCGGCTTTAGGGAATAAACCCGGTCATCTCGCTTCCTCTCGCTTCCATCGTCACAGAACAGCGTTCCATAATTCCACTGGAACCGGATCATTTGGTCTTCAACTAAGGACCATCTCCCTTACTCTACGGACTGTTCGACTTCATCGACAAAGAAGATGAATCAGTTACAAAGTCATGGTGTCTTTTGTAACAACACAGATTTCCACACTTCGAATGCAAATGGATCATTCGCTACTTATCTGAAAACCTTCTTCACTCCATGGACTGTACGACCGGGTCGACAAAATTGAATCGTATTGAAAGTCATCTTATGGTCAATTGGAAGCTTAAAAAATATATACACAAAGGAACAAATTCCTTATGAGTTCGTAACATAGACGGGCAATATTTGGGCAAATTGTAGGAAAGCACTTATGAAAGTACTCAATGACAAGAATGATGAAGCCTGAGGGTCAAAAATTAAGATTATAATCTTCGGCGATCCCATTGGAATTATGATGAAACATAGATGTCTCTGGTTCCTCCAAGCAACGCAAAAGTATTCGTACCGGGCAATATAACTTTCAAGAAGATTTCCATGTCGTTAAGACTTCAACGGCGAGGTTTCCCCTCAGCTGAATAAAGTTGTCTGCCAGTAACTATAAAATATAAAAAAGTCCAGTCATCGTCGTCCATTTTTTTTTTTTTTTTTTTTTTTTTTGGGGGGGGAGAAAACAAGGGAGGGAGGACGCTTAATCTGCACTGGGAGCAAATGTCCCTCATTACATCATCAGCTGCCTATACCGACCTACCTCGCTAGACATGCAGGTAACCGGAGTTTATAAAAATCCTTCTTTTCTCTTATTTCTCGCCTCAACATACATGAAAATAAAATTCCCGTTGACTTAAAATGCTCCGTATATTCTCTTTAGTTTACATAATAAAAAAAGAGAATCATGAATATATATATATCAGATGAGTATAGGAGACTAATCGACAGAAAATAAAATAAAAAGGAGGGTTCCTGAAATACTCATCGTGGCAGTCAAAAAATAAAATAAATTAAAATAAAAGAGGGAGAAAATGTACATGTGAAAATATCTAGAAAAAAAAACTACGATAATTCCGAAAATTACGGGATCTGTCTCAAGCCGTGTCCAGACGATCGGGCGTATTCGTCGGGCAGCGGGGTTGGCGGGCAATTTCTGCCGGGCCTGACCGTCAATGTTGTCCACACGACCGAGTTGATGAATAGCTGGGCGTGCCCGAACATGCCAGTAGCGTGCAGAGTGCGGTACAACAAGCATGGCGCCTGCCATTGTCAACAAGATATTGTACACCATGATAATTGACATGGCAAAATGTGAACTGTGTTACCATGACGTGGGATGTGGGAAGGAAGCCTGCTGTGGGTTCATGATATTAAATTGCATCTGGCAGGGTCGAAGCTCCAGTTACCGAGCACCGCCTTAGTGATTTCGCTCCACGAGCACTCGGGCAATTTGACCGTTTACCCGTCAAATGTGCACGTTGACGGGCATGCCCGCCCGCCGATCAGGCCCGCTCGTCTGGAGAGGCCTGGTAAAGATCAACGTATCTAGATAAAAGATAATCGTGCGATAATGTTGAAAATTATAGGAGCTGTCTTAGATTCCAAGGCAAGACCATGGCAGAATCCAGCACGATGCAGATATTAGCCTAGAACACTTTCCTTAAAGTCTGGCTGGCTCACAGGTAAAGGAGACTAAACAGAATAAACAGAATAAATTAAATGAGGGGGGGCAAGACGATTCGACTATTTGCATCGATGAAAATTCTTAGATTTTATGAAAATAGATACAGTATAAGACAAATGTTGTTGCCTCTCCTGGCATATAATATGTGAAAAGAAGAAAAATAAATATTTTTGGACTGAATAAATAGAAAGGATAAAATGAAAAAAGGCCACGCAAGATAAAGAAAAGAAAATATCAATGTCAAATAAGCGAACTCCTCATAAAATATGGAGCCAAAGACAAGACTGTAAATCATCTCGCCAAACTACTTTTTGCCAAGCAGAATGATAATAATCTATTTCATTCTTTTTTTTTACGAAAAGGGAGAGAGAGAGAGAGGAAGAGAGAGGAGAGAGAGACACAGAGACAGAGTGAGAGAGAGAGAGGGAAGAGAGAGACAGACAGAGAGAGAGAGAGAAAAGAGAGAGAGAGAGAGAGAGAGGTCATCATTCATAGCTCATGATTCGACTCTATTACACAGAAATAACGAGTTGAGAGAGAGTTCACGGCGAGTTCAGCTCCAGGTTCTAGTACATGTAAATGTCTTCGCTGTCAAATTTTCTCTCCAAAATAAAAATATTCCCTGTTCCTGATATCAGTGGACAGGCAACAAGGGACAGTGTTTCATGACAAGAAAAGATCATTATAATTAACGAAGTGAGGGAGAAAAAAACAACGATGTGTTGGGGGAGGGAGTTATGAAGAAAACCGATATACGTATTGAATAAGGAATAAGGAAGTGAAGTAAGGAGACAAATAGGAAGAGAACGTAATAAAAAATAGTCCCGAAATCCATGACAACTAACCCACTACAAGATCATTTTTAATACTTTGATGACGGAGATTTCCAAAGTTGATTGAAACTGACTGACGGCAGCCTGAACAGGGTTTATTAGTCGCCTTCGGTAGTGAAGAGGTTCAGATCCTCTTACCCACTATCCGATGCTGCCTGTGATGTGGGAAAATGCAATGCCGTCTGGGATTAGCCTCTAAATATATTGTCTTTCAATATTGGTTTTGCTTCATTCCGACTGAAGATGAATGGCCTCTTTTAAAACAGATTTTGTGCCAAATAACTCCAAACGGGATTTCGTTCCACGCCTCTTACCAAGTACCATCCTCATCCATAAAGTGATTTAACCATCTCTAAAAACAACCAATAGTTTCAGCACTCACCACATGATTAAACTCTCCCGTGAAAGTTGGTCTGCAGTTGGTGGTTATGAGTTGGGAATAAACAATCCAGAAAGGTTGATATGAACGGACGAGTTCTGGAAGGCTTTCGTGAGTACGAATGAGCTGCGCTTTTGCTGATTGTATACTCAATTGTATGCCTGTGTGCACCTCGCCTGAAACATCACAGTCTAAACGAACACTTATTACTCTAACTCTCCCAGACACCTACAGTCATTTTCTTTTCTTTGGCATCCCGATCACATGTTCTTATGGTTCATTACACACCCTCCATCCACCCGTTTGCTTCTCTAACTGCATTACGTGTTCAATTACATTCTTGCTGTCAACCTTTACTCTTACCCGATTGCTTACACGCCTTCTTATCTGCCTACCGTCACTCTGACCATCGTTAATTTGTTTTACAACTTTCTGATATATATATATATATATATATATATATATATGTATATATATATATATATATATATATATATATATGCGTAAATAACCACTAGGAAAAAGTAAACTAACGAAGCAGAGCGCTTTCGTGTAATTACATCTTCAGTGCAGATACAAAGAAGGAATTATAAGATGAAGAAACAAGGTACAGAATATATGACATGTAACTTGTTGGTTACCAGGACGGCCCAAACGTCCCATACTTGTTGGCTACCAGGACGGCCCATACGTCCGTCACGTGTACTTCTTCCACTACCTCTCCGAATGCCCTCTTCACTATGTCATATATTCTGTACCTTGTTTCTTCATCTTATAATTCCTTCTTTGTATCTGCACTGAAGATGTAATTACACGAAAGCGCTCTGCTTCGTTAGTTTACTTTTTCCTAGTGGTTATTTACGCATTTGTGAACACACGCTCCTAGTGTTTTTATTGCATATATATATATATATATATATATATATATATATATATATATATGTATATATATATATAATATACAGTATATATAAAGACTTACTCGAGAGGAAACCAGCAGATATATCTGCGGTGAAGACGACTAAAATATTTCTGGATTTGCCTCAGAATGTCGATGCCGACTCAGTTTAAGAATTAAATTCCTTGGTTAGCACAAATCTTCCTGTCCCTCACATTCGGCATCTAACCCTGACATATGAAATGTCAAAATGTAGCAACTAAAGTGTGGAGACTACAATAGGGGTGGTAGGTTGTGATCTTTGACTTGCTCGATCCATCTCAAAAGTGGTTAGGATTCCTCAACAAGCTAATCATTACTATCCTCAAATATGACTAAAATAGAGGTCCATTTAGTGACATCGTCTTGAAGGCCATCCCAGATACTACAGGATGATTTTGTTTCATAAACTTTACAAAAGTAAAAACAAGGATGAAAATTTATAAGTCTGCATAACCTCATCCATCTCAGTTCAATGGCTTTACAAAGAATGCGTGTGAGTGTGTGTGTGTATGTTTCTGCGTGTGTATGTTTGTGTGTGCGCGTGTTTGCGTGTGTGTGTTCGTGTGATTCACCATGGTCTCGGATCACGTGTTGGACTCGTGATCGACAGTTATTAACCTCTCGGATGAGAGCTCAGAGGTATGACCGATCAAAGGGTAATACTGTGACCTCACACGCACACACACACCCAACTCCCCGCCCATGAGAGTTGGAGTAACACCCCACAGCGAAGCGACACTGAAATTATTTCAGCCCTGGGCGGGATTCGAACACGGACCGCCGTAGTGGCAGGCGAGAACTCTAACCACAGCGCCACGAGGTGTGTGTGTCTGTGTGTGTGTGTATTAGATCCATCCTTGACTATGCGGTACATTTTTGGTCACCGTCTTATAGAATGGACATCAATTCACTAGAATCAATACAGAGGAGAATGACCAAAATGGGCTCAGAAATTTACCTTACGAAGAGAGGCTTAGGCACCTTAACTTACACTCTCTGGAAAGACGCAGAGTGCGGGGTGATCTAACAGAGGTGTTTAAGTGGATCAAAGGATTTAACAAAGGTGACGCAGTCATCATATTAAGACAACAGGGCAGGATTCGCAGTAATGGATTTAAACTGGACAAATTTAGATTTAAGAAGGAAATAGGCAAGAGTTGGTTTACTAATACAGTGGTCAACGAATGGAACAGGCTTAGAAATGGTGTAGTAAGCGCTGAAACTATCAGTTGTTTTAAGAAACGGTTAGACAACTTTATGGATGGCGATGACAGGTGGTCATGGACATGGAACTGCCTAGTGTAGGCCTTATGGTCTCTTGCAGTCTCCTTCATTCTTATGTTCTTATATGTGCGTGCGTGTGTGTGTGTGTATGGGTGTGTGCGTGTGTGTGTATGTGTGCGTGTGTGTGTATGTGTGCGCGTGCTCGTATTCGAGAATAATTAATCAATGAGGTAGGGATAGAAGGAATCTGTCAATCATTTTTCGAAGCGGCAGATTTCAAGTACATAATACATTTAGAAAAGTGTGGCCTAACCCTCATAGATAGTCTACTATTACTGGTGAAAGGCCTAATATCTAACTATTCTCAGCCCCAAAGTGATATTTATGTTTTAAGATATTTTCCTGAATCAAATCTTCAAATCGCTATGACTTAAGAGGGATAAGTCATATAATAATAATAAGAGGAAAACAAAAAAGAGATAAACAAAAATAGGACAATAATGAACAATACAAAGCGGAACCTAAACACCACCGTTTATGTAACGCTGTTGTCGTCGCACACGTGGGTAAATATCTACACTTGCTCAAATGGGAGAATACAACAGTGAAGTACCGTATTTTTCGGACCATAAGGCGCGGGCAAAATCCTTAAAATCGGGTGGTGCGCCTTATCGTGCGGTGCGCCTTATGTGTGGCTTCAGTGCAAAAAAAAAAAAAAAAAAAAAAAAAAGCCTCGGATAGTGACGTACTATTTTGACACGTTTCGTAGCTAGCCTGACGACGGCGACAGTGCATAGGCTTAACAAAAGTTACAACCAAGTTATAACCAAGGTGCATGTATCTTGACAAGAAAATTGCGAAAACTTCGACAGTTTTCGGGTCCATGCCACCGCATTCATTCACGCTATCATGGCTATGACATGATAGCGTCCACAACACAGACAGCCATTTTGCATTGGTCTAGTCTCGCTCCACTCAGACTGTAGTCATTTGGGTATTTTTTTAGTTTCGATCATGGGCGCAATATAGCAATATAAGATTAATTATTAATTTTGTAAATTAAAATGTATCAACGTAATATGCTAATGAAAGAAGTCGGTAGCATAGGATCGGGACGCCAACGTCTCTCACGACGACGACAACGAGGACGAGCCGGATGACATTTAATTGGCAGGTAATGATTTATTAACACAGGTTAGATTAGGTTAGACGAATTTATCACCCTTTCATTTCTTCGACGTCGGCATCTATCATAACAAACATGGCGTACCATTCGTCCGACACGACTTCGTTACTTACGAAATCCGTTTCAGCATTTTTTTTTTATTTCCGCTCACAAAATTGCATATTACGTTGATATATTATAATTTACAAAATTAATAATTAATTTTCTATTGCTATATTGCGCCCATGGTCGAAACTAAAAATTTACCTTCATTTGTAATCTTGTGTTTTTAAGTGAATAGAGAATTCCGGGAATAAACTGCTACTGTTGGTTTTATTCCCACAATTCCCGTAACATGTTTGTTGTTTTATAGGGGTATTGGCAGGGCAGACCGTCCATGGAGGTGGTCTGATTTCACTGACCAAAATAAAAAATATATCATTTATTTTTGTAATTTTGCTAAATCCCAACCGATTTTTCTCATTCAACAACGAAAATGTTCAGTTCTGAATGCACTCACATTTGCATGATTATCCGATGAGACCAGGTTAGCTAGGTCAACATGAAAATGGAATTCCTGATATTTGAGCTAAAGTAGTTCTCATGGGATGCAGAAAGTCGCTATGAGTACAATGCAATTTGAATTGTCCATCTAGCTGTCCTAGTTCTCTAGATATTGCATTTTGAAGGGAAAATCGGGCCGAAACGGTCTGATTAATCGCCGATCAAACGTAAACAATAACGGTTTTTACTGACAGGCACAATTTTATATAAGAATTTAGCATATGGTTGCATTATTTGACCTATTTTCTTTAGAATGTGTGATTTCCATATAATTTAATCCAAGAATTACGTTTTTATCCTCTGTAAAATTACCCACCACAGCTACGAATACCGTCAAATTACATGAAAATCACACAATTTAAAGAAAATAGTTTGAATAATTAAACTATATGCAATCTATTACACTAATAACACAACAGTAACAAACTTAATAGTGTAGCTTGATCCATACCACCAATGATCATAGATAGCGGGCAGGACGAATCGTAGCTGTGGTCCGTAATATTACGGAGGATAAAAACGTAACTTCTCTTTGATCATATTACATGAAAATCACACATTTTAAAGAAAATAGTTCAAATAATTCAACTATAAGTCTATTACACTAATAACATAATAGTAAGAAACTTAATAGAGTGAAGTTTGATTCATACCACCAGTGATCATAGATAAGATGGCGGGATGGACGTTGATGTTGTTATCCGATAATCCGACCCGATAGAAAAAAAAAAAAATAATAATAATAATAATAATAATAATAATTAGTACCACCGATTTCTCAGCTCTTCCGTAACACGCTGCCTTTATTTTGGTATTAGAATAATCCGCGAGACTAGTAGTTTTCGTTCATTTTGGTCAGTTGCCAATACACTGAATTTATTTAGCTCATTTTTTACACTGAAACATAAACCAATTTTCGATTTACTGCTGAATGCAAGCCGCCATGTTTATCTTATGTTTTTATGTACCGACATGTAACTGATGATGTAATTGTTTGAAATTTACTACGATCGTAGTAAATACACTCGCATAACATTTGTATGAATGAAATTTCCGGCGGTATGTAAATTTGGCCGTTTGCATGGCGTGCGCATAAAATGACGCGCTATTGTGCTCGTCATCGACGGTGGCGCCTCTGGTGGTGTTTGACCTACCTAACCAGGTGCGCCTTATGGTCAGGTGCGCCTTATGTAAGGACGGGGAATAGCAAATTACGGGTGCGTCTTATGGTACGAAGCGCCTTATGGTCCGAAAAATACGGTATATAAGGGATTTGGCATAAAGATGAGAAAAAGCACGGAAGCAGCACAAGTATGTATAAATAATGCGGCATATAATAGAAAAGATTTTCTCTGTTGGGCGACCCCAACGGCGGAAATAGAGAATGGGGGGAGGTTATGGAGGGGATGTCCTGGCGGGTGACGGCCCCGAAAACCTGGGGCTAAAAAAAAAAAAAAAAAAAAAAAAAAATGCATGTGTATGTATATATATATATATACATATATATATATATACATATATAATATATATATACATATATATACACATATATATATATAATATATACACACATATATATACATATATATATAATATATACACACATATATACGTACATATATATATACATATATATATATGTATATATATATGTATATATACATATATATATATATACATATATACATATATATATATATGTATATATACATATATATATATATATATATCTATATATATGTATATATACATATATATATATGTATATATATATATAATAAAAAGATAAATAAAAAAGGAGTGGGTGAACCATCAGCACCACGTCAGCGACGGTAAGTTACTTGTATTCAGGCACATGTTTGTTCATCTATTGTAGGTATGCAGGACGCTCCACAGTCTACAGCACTGTATTAATGGCTTAGAAATACTATGTTACAGCATATACACGCATTAGACCCAGAATATATCGACAGTGTATATGCCGTACATTAACAAAGGTCTAATATATTTCTATATAAATCAAGTCCCTTAATAATAACAGTATATGGACGAAACCTCCCTGGATATTATAACATCTTATATATAGTCTATTTGTGTAGTTTTGATTTATCATGGGCCACGTTTGGGTGTCCCTAAGAATACATTGATCTACTTTTGCCATTACTTATTCGTTTCTGGTAATGGAAGAGTCACATTAGTCTTGGCTTCGCTCAATACATTTTGGTCTAAATGCTGCACAAGCGCTCTTTAAAGTATAAAAAACAGTTTAAATTTGACAACACCCCATTTGGTTGGTATGCGTGAGTTAAACCGTTTAATTGATTGTGATAATATAATTTGTTCAATCAGATCTCGTTATCATGTCATAGCTAAACGGTGGCTAAAGGTGGACAATTTGTTGCTTGTTCTTGTGTAAGGATGCATTAGGATGTGTTAGGTTCGGTCAGGTTAGGTCAAGTTAGGTTGGATTGGGTTAATTCGGGATAAGCTGGGTTTGTATGGGATATGTTGAGTTAGTTTGGGATGGTTTTGGTTTGGTTGGGGTAGATTGGGATGGATTGAGTTGGGTTGGGTTACGGTGAGTTGAGTAAGGTTAGGTTAGATTGAGTTAGGTTAGGCTAGGTACCGTTGAGTTGCGTGGGTTAGGTCAGGCCGGGTTAGGTTAGGTGTTACGTAGGGCTAGGTTAGATTAGGTTAGGCTAGGATGCATAGGCTTAGGTTGAATTAGGTTAGTGTTGGGTTGGGTTGGGTTGGCTTAGGTTAAGTTAGCTTCAATTAGGTTAGGTTAGGTTGGGTTGGATTGGGTTAGGTCAGGTCACATTAGATTAGGCTACCCGGCAGAATACTTAGAGATTGACGTAAACCCAACTTTTATTTTGACTATCAAGTATCAAATGATTAAATATTCAGATAAGCGGTTATGCTCTATGCATATCATTAATAGACTATGACTCATAATATATAATTTGTCTACCTATTCATAATTCCCTGAGCAAGATGGAGGGAACAACATAATTACTAGAACATTAATGAATGTAAACATACTTTGAGCGCTGCTTCCTCTGCAGACATGGTTAAATGGTACAGAGTTCGAAGCTGAATTTAATATTGCGGGATTTAAACACTTTCATCAGGATAGAAACCACAAGAAAGGTGGGGGTGTTCTATTGTACGTTAAAAACAATGTTCATGCTTGTGTTTTAGAGAAAGTGAAACAGGATGCATATGACAGTTTGTGGGTTGAGTTAACCCAAACAAATGGACAAAAAATGAATATAGGTGTAATATATAGGCCAAAGACATTATCATTAGCAGACGACAAACTGTTATTTCAAGAACTGTCTAGTTTCTGCAACCGGGATTTATTGATAATGGGTGATTTCAATTTTACTGACATTGATTGGATGACCCTTGAACATGGCCATATAGGTAGTCGCTTGATTGATTTTCTTGGTGACAATTACTTAATTCAGCATGTAAAAGAGCCCACAAGATATGGAAACATACTCGATTTATTGATCACTAGCCGCGAAAGCATGGCAACTGATGTAGAAGTCGGTGAATCTGTTGCAAATAGCGATCACAACTTAGTCAGATTCAAACTCCTAAACAATTTTAGAATAGATACTTGTGCTTCTAAAATACCCGATTTCAGTAAAGCTCAGTTCATAGAACTACGTCAGGAGCTTCAGCTTACAGATTGGGAGGAAAAATTAAACGAAAGGCCTGTAGATCAGATGTGGGAAATATTTCAAAATACGCTCACTAAGATGATTCAAACTTACATTCCTTTTAAGGACAGACGTCCCCCAAATCAGGCTCGCCCAAAGTGGCTCGACAAAGAAACTGAAAAAAGTATTGCTAAAAAGAGACAGGCTTATAAGAAATATAAGTGCTCGGGTGCATCTAATGACTATGAAAGTTATGTATCAATACAGAGAGATTTAAAAAAGACAATAAGAAAAAGAAAACGACAATACGAAATGAACATCGCTGAGAAATCCAAAGAGAATCCCAAAGAATTCTATAGTTACATTAGAGATAAAAAGGTTGTTAGGAATCACATTGGTCCACTATTATCTGCTGACGGTCAACTTGAATATTCAAATGAAGGAATGTGTAATCTCTTAAACAATTATTTTAGCTCGGTATTCGTAAACGAAACACCTCAAAGTGAATTCCAAACTGAAACCTGTGAAAAGTCTGGGGTAAACTTACTACGGTAAATATAACAAAAGAAAAAATTAAAAGGTGTATAGACAAACTCAAAGTTAACAAAACACCAGGGCCTGACGGTTGGCATCCAAGAATCTTAAAGGAAATGAAAAATGAGATTGTTGTTCCATTAGAAATTATTTTCAAGAAATCCATCATATCCGGAGATGTCCCAAGAGAATGGAAGCTAGCTAACGTTACTCCCATATTCAAAAAAGGTGACAAAAAGAAACCAAATAACTATAGGCCTATAAGTTTGACTTCGATCGTAGGAAAAATAATGGAAACTATCATCAGAGATGATATCGAATATCATTTAGAAAGTAACCGTTTGATAAATGATAGCCAGCATGGTTTTAGACGGAAACGTTCTTGCGTGACTAACTTACTCGAATTCTACAACACAGTTATCTCGAATTATGACAAAAGAAACAATATAGATTTAATATATCTAGACTTTGCAAAAGCTTTTGATACCGTCCCACACGAAAGACTACTTACTAAATTAGCTTTGCATGGAATAAGTGGTAGCCTATTAGGTTGGACTAGTAATTGGTTGAAAGGTCGAAAACAGAGAGTTGTTTTAAATGGAAAAACTTCTGGATGGAAAAATGTTGCAAGTGGAGTTCCTCAGGGTTCCGTTCTTGGGCCACTTCTATTCATAGTATATATAAATGATATAGACAATGGACTAAAATCCACTGTTTCCAAATTTGCTGATGATACAAAACTGTGCGGAGTGGCAAATGATCACTCAAACCAATTAGATATTCAAGAAGATTTAGATCAATTACAGCAATGGTCTGAAAAGTGGCTAATGAAATTTAACACAAGTAAATGCAAGGTAATGCACATAGGTAAAAATAACAGTAAGTACGATTACAAGTTATTTGGAAATTCGTTAACAAAAGTGGATAGTGAAAAAAGATCTCGGCGTAATTATCAGTAACGACCTCAAATCATCCAAGCAGTGTATTTCAGCCTCTGAGAAAGCAAATAAGATTCTGGGATTGATTGCGCGATCTTTTGATTTCAAAAGTCCATCACTCATTAACAAGCTATATAAATCGTTAGTTCGTCCACATTTGGAATATGCTGTTTCCGTATGGTCACCGAATCTCATTAAAGACATTGACAGACTGGAAAAGGTACAACGGCGAGCCACAAAACTGATTCCAAATATCAAAAATAAATCATACGAAAATCGACTTAAGCACATGAATCTGTTTTCCCTAAAAAGCGTAGACTCAGAGGTGACTTGATACAGGTCTTTAAGATTTTAAAGGGAATTGACAACATCAAAAGTGACAACATTTTCACATTGAATGAGAATCAGACAAGAAACAATGGTCTCAAACTGTCCGGAAATAGATTCAATTTGGTAGGTAGAAACAACTTTGCCAACCGTGTAGTTAATGAATGGAATAAACTTCCTGCACAGGTAGTGCAATGTAGTTCAGTTCGAAGCTTTAAGAATCATTTAGATAAATACCTAAGTAAGATGCTGTAATTATTATAATTTATGTTATATTATTTGTTTTTGTTTTGTTATAATTTGTCTGTCTGATTTTCATTTATTATTAGTTATATGTCAATTTATTATCATTTACTATTTACCTGTTTGTTTGTTATTCAACTATACCAATGCATTTATTTATGTATTTTAATTGTTATTTACATTGTTATAGTTTTAATTTATTATTAATATTAATTTTTTTTTTTTTTTTTTTTTTTTTTGCATCCGACCTAGATATGGATCAAAAGGTCTCCTGTCGGCATGCTTTGCCTTTGTAATCCTTTGTAATTTAGACGGTAATTCCCGATTGCTCTCTTATCAACTGAAAGCACATCAACAACATAACTCGCCGTATCTACAGCCTCGTTGACAGGGGCCAGTTTAGTAGCCGCTAGTGCAAGCGACTTGTAAACTAGCCTACCACTCTAAGTGCCCAATGTCAACTTGCCTCAAAACTATCCTAGTGCCAACACATACTTGCCGGGTAAGTTAACTTACAGCTATTACTTGCGGCTACTAAACTAGCCCCTGTCAATGTGGTTTAATTAAGCCCTGGACGAAGACGATGAATACAGACTTCTTTCTTAGGAGCTGAACATGTATTTTTCAAGTTTTTATGGGTCCAGTGACGTCACAGATATGAAGTCACAGGCAAAGGAAAAGATTGGAAAAATTATCTACATTTTATTTTTTTCTGACTATTACCTTTATGTACGTTAGGGCATCGTTACTTGCGGCGAAGGTCGAGCTGAGGGCGGTTCGAGTCCTGCCACCGGCGAAGTTGAACCAAGGGCATGGTTTATCAAATTCCACGCTACAAAGCCCTTTGTGAGGGGCACCGTCCTAGCCTCCCGATAAGGGGGGAGTGTGTGACGTTAAACCATATCATCATCATCACCTTTATGTAAAATCCCTTCTCGAATGGAGGAACCAGGCGATTTTATTCAATATAATCTTGTTCGACGTCTACTTTCACCAATTTCATCTGATTCGAGAACAATCCAAGTATATATTATTTTGGCTCCCCCCGCCCCAATACAAGGTAACGCAAGGTTTGGTTAGTTAGTAATTATAGTATATATTTACTATATATATAAGTGTGCCACTAAATAAAGTAACTCGACCTAGTCGTCACATAATAAGTATGGAGAGGGAGAAAGAACCCTTCACATTATGGACCACCAAACTACGGCCCGCGGTTTTAAATACATTTTTTTCTAAAACATTTTGGTAAATATGTTTGTTGTCTCTATTTTTCTGTGTACTGGTAAAGTAATATTGTTTGTGTATTCACTGTATTATGCTGAGTTTCAAAATGGTTATGAGGCCGTCCGGCGCTCGTTATTCAGTGATCTGGCCCGCTGTGGAAAAAGTTTGGTGACACCTGCTTTACACGCTCCCACCCCCTACACGAGGGAGGGAGGGAGGGAGGGAGTGGGGAGAAAATTACTATGAGGTTAACTAGGTAAATATAAATTATTTGTTTCCCTCTTGGGCCTTGCAAAATAAACAAGGTTCATGTGAGATACGAAAGATCAAATTTAAAATCCTTCCTTGGGATTGCACGATCCGTACTATCTTAAAGTATTGCAGAATATAGTAAGAGTATACGTGGCATATCTACATTTGGTTTGCTTAAAACAGGACGAATTATTTTAGGAAACAACGAAAAAAAATGGTTTTTTAGAAAAGACTAAATCGTGAAACCATTTCTTACGAATGTTATACAGAACGTTGTGTTCATCTTGGGATTGTTAGTCTTGGTAGAAGTCCTTTGTATCAAAGTTCAATGCAAAGATGTCTGCAGACAACGTGACATAAGTGAACCTATCAAAATCTCATCAGCATGACCAGGTCTGCCGTCTGCCGTCGTCAAGGACATTTCAGTCAGTTGAAATAGGTTATAGTCAGCGCCAGGAGAATTGGCCGATAAGGCGTGGCTAGGATATTTCCCGGTGTTGCCACATATGGGCATCCATGGCGAGAACGTGCGTGTGGATGCAATGTTTTCTGAATGCAGTGTGAGGGGGGCGGGGCCAGAGATTAGATGTAGTGGCAACGTCGCTCTCGCATGCACATATGCCATATCTACACTTAAAGAAACGAAACCTTTGTATAGAAAACATTGCTTTGATTTTTATCTCAGTGGTGGTGTGTGACAAAAAATTATAATATAATCATATGAGGCAACATTATAAAATTATAAAATAGAATTATATAATAAAATAAAACTATAAAATAATTATATGTGGCACCACAGGGGAACTCCCAGTGGTCCGCCCTAACGGCCAGATCTCAGTGCATAGGGTATAGTTCAAACCAAAAGATAAAATGCATTGAGGCATGGTATTCAGAGGTGTGATGTGAAAGGTGACTGTTAGAGCCGGTTAGGTTGGTTTAAGTTAGGTTAGGTGAGGTTACGTTAGGTTAACTTAGATTAGCTAAGGTTAGGCTACATTAGGTCACAAATGCTGGTATAACAATGAAAATAATTTCCATATTGTTCCGTATGATCTGACCGGCTCGATACCAGTGAGTGATGATACCGGAGTTATAGGGGATACCAAAGGTCCTCCAACCCACATATGTTTTGTTTGTATCTGTGCACTGCCAAGAAATCCCCTATATACGAAAGGGATACGTACCTTTAAACACTTTCGTATATTGACCATTCCTATAGTCAAGCAAGGTTGGCGCTGCAATCGCTCATACGATGAACTTGGTTCTGTTAAGAATTTTCATAATATTTCATACTTCTTTTTTTTTTTTTTTTTTGTATCATCGAGGCATATCCTTTTCGTATTTCGTCCTCAGTATTTACTTTTCGTACCTTCCAGTCTTCGCATACCGAGGATTGCCGTATTATAAAGTTAAAAGGTTCGAATCTCCACGAAAAGAACAAAAAATGTCTTACCTTTGAATGGAATAAGGTGGATGTGATCTGTCCACTGCTGAAGAACAGCGTTGGACTGCCAGCCGACCTGCAAAGGATAACATACTTTGACCGAAAAAGCTTTCTATAATTACGACATAAGTAAAATGAATACATATTGGCTTCGTTATGCTACCTGGTGTTTCATATACATAAATTTATTCAGTTTTCGACGATTACCTAATTTTTTTTTACCATTGATAACAATTAGTCCTGTATCCAACAAGAATGATAATTGTTGTATAGATGAATAAAGAACTAGAGAAAATGTAGGTGGTATCAATGATGAGCACTTCCCCACACGCATCTAGGTACACGCACACTACACCTACTTACGTCATATATATATATATATATATATATATATATATATATATATAGTTACGACTACAGACTCGTCGTAGTGAAGATTTCATTCAGACGCACATGCGCACATGTGCGTATGTGTAACTCGGACTATGCCGGCCGTTCCCACGGTAGGCTTGGTGGACTTCTCGACATCCAACTGTCAGTAATCGACGTAAGAATACTGTTAAAGTGATGAATTATATATTTATGATGTATTCCATTCTTTTTGTACACTGTCAAACATATTCTATACATTGCATATAGATTTATGTATGTATATTATCTTGTGGATCTCTCTTGTCAATCTTACGAGTTGATTTACGTAAGATAAGAGAAATTACATATTCTCTTAATCTTCGGACGCCGGTGAGAAAGATATGTGCCTACGTGAGGTATATCGACGTCTAGAGACTCTTAAAGTGATGAATTTTATTCATCGGACGTATTTCGTTCTTTTTTGTGCTTTGACAAACTATTCCATACTTTGCATATAGATTTATGTATGTATATTATTTTGTGGATCTATCTTGTCAATCTTAGGAATTGATTTACGTAAGTTTAAGATAAATTGTACATTACCGTTGTATTCGGACGCCGAAACACCGGCGTGAGAACATGCATGCTTACGCGCGCTCTGGAAAAAAATTCATGTGAACCAATATTTTGGCAACTGCGTCCCTAACTTACATTTACGTATGTATAGATATTCATATAAAAACTATTAAGTTTCTGCTTATCTAAGATTGACAAGGTAACTTTATCAAATATTATTTTCTATTCATTGATGTAAAAAATATCCGTGTATGTACTAGAAAGTATTCCTAAACACTCTTGTTAATCGTCGCGTCTAGCGATACTTGGCAACTCTCCGGATCTGACGGAGAAGAGTCTATATATATGTCATTGCTTGTAACGGTCAGGGACTCTGGGAGATTCAACACACCGCTCCTAGAGGTCGGACGTCTCTTCGACCAGCTCTCTCTACAAGCTCCAAGTATCATCGCCGGCCGGTGGTGGCTGGGAGATATATATCTCCTAGCTGCCGCCGGTCTGGCATGGCCGACCTCTCGTTGACGTCGGCAGGCGGGTTTACACCAATACAAATACACACACACATTTCCCAAGTCACGTAAATCTCTGTTTTCAGAGTAGTGCTTGGAAGAAAAGAGGCACATGCACACTTTCACGCTAGCAAAGCAGAGGCCCAATCGTCTCTCTCAGTACGCCCAATCTGACCGCAGGCTGGTTGACGGAGAGACTTGGGACACCTTTCTGTCCGACCGGCCCGCAACCAAACGCTGGCCTCTCGCTGACGCTGGTGAGAGAGTCTACACTTCTGACATTTACACACAATTCCCAATCGCGTAATTCTCTGTTTTCAGAGTTGTGATTGGAAGGAAAGAGACCATACAACACCCGCCCGTCTGCCCCTCCCTCGCATCGCCACTGACTCTACTCTTCCGAATTCCAAACCCAGTCTGGGGATAAACAGACAACGCTCGCCCCACCTGTGGCTCATCAGGTTCGCCCTCGCCAGCGGTGGCGGCGGGGAGTTATCTCCTTGCCGCTCCCGTTCTGGTCACTGATCTCTCGTTGACGTCGGCAGGCGGGTGTACACCGCCCGTCTGCCCCCCCTCGCTCCGCCCCTTGATCAGCTCTAAAAGGACTTCAAACCCAAAACCTGGGGATAATCAGGGTTCGCTCGCCCCACCTGTGGCTTATCAGGTTCGCCCTCTACACGCGGAAAGTGAAATCAACTCACTTCTCGTAAGATACACACATACACCTCTCACGAACAGAGCCACAAATCACGCACAAACATAAACACTTACTTTTTCTTCGACTAAAATTCGCTTCCTTTCTAACTTTCTCTTCTACTACATCTTCTCATTTCAGTTTACCTCCCACTAAAGATTTTTCCGTTTTTCCACCTTTCTCTACTACTACGCCTCCTACCATTTTCTAAACTTTCGTTGGTGATCCTAACCCCGTTGGAAATCCCAAGCTCCTAACCTCCGGCGTCAGGCGCTTCCCTCCAAGCTCCTGGTCAAAGTCCTCCTAAGCCATGACAACAATCTAGCCCCTAATTGCTCGCGATTCGCCCGGTGGCAATAGCCCTCTTTTATACGCTACTATCTTTTCATTTTCTAACAGACGTTCTTCCCCTCCCACAAAACCCGATCCCGCGCAGGCGAGGTGGTCTTTTCTTGAATTCCAGAATTCCAGACTCTGCTTATCGGAGCTTCCCATTGCACTCGTCCACTACGTTGGACTTAGACATTATAGTCGTAGTTTCATCTCGACTTGTATTTTCTCGAATCATTCTGGTCTCTGCTTAAACCAGAGTCCCATTGCACTAATCTCACATCTTAGTCTAGCTTTGCTAGAACTCGTCCACTTTGTCGGACTTAGACTTTTAGTCGTAGAATTTTCTCGACTTTGTAATTTTTTTACGTAGGACTTAGTTTCCATTCTGTTGGTCGATATTTCTCGACCTTACCACTTATTGTCTTTAAGACTATTTTTCCTTTATTGAATGTCGATATTTGATCGACACTTATATATATACGTGTCTTGGCAATATTAGCCTTTTATGTTCTGTGAATTTACGTGTTTCGGACATTGTACTTTTCGCTAGTTTTGGCGACTTCTATTTTTCGATCATTGTTTAATTTGTATCTTTTAGAAGGAAATAATCATTCTTAAGCAGAACTCTAGTTTTTGAACCTGGCCCTTCCCCATAGGCGTCACAATATATATATATATATATATATATATATATATATATATATATATGCATATAAATACATATATATATAATGCATATATAATGTGCATATATATATATATACATATATATATATATATATATATATATATATATATATATATAACTAAGAAGGAGAATGACTTGCATCAGCTTTATGGGTATATGAAAACCTCTAAAGAATGTTCATCGCAGTGGATGTTACACATTTCACAATGGCTGTCGCAAGATTGCTTTATTAAACTATAAGACAAACTTCGGATTGAATAGGGTTCTATATGCTTAAACGAGACTGCGTTTCACAAGACAACACACACGGCGTC
>NW_027467735.1:425000-462500 GCF_046742065.1 Oratosquilla oratoria
TATATGGAACAAAAATTTGTAGAATCACACTGTTGTATATGTTCACATATAAGCAGAATTTGAAGGTGTTTTTAGGGCTCAAAAGAGCGCCTAAAGATACCTCCACTGACTATGGCCAAGTTCAATAAATTCTTCCAGTTTGATTAAATGAAAACCATTTAAGCTTAACAAATTACATGCATCGGAGCCCTTTTCTCCCTCATAAAGTAGTCAACCTGCCCTATTACATACATATAAACATACATACATCGTCACATTCATCATTCATATGCATAAACACACACACACACACATATATTATATATATATATATATATATATATATATGTGTGTGTGTGTGTGTGTGTGTGTGTGTGTGTGTGTGTGTGTGTGTGTGTGTGTGTGTGTGTGTGTGTACCCATACCACCATTCCAATTTAGGCACATAATAAATTTGATCAAGAGGCCTCCCCAGTACTGAATAAAATCGCTGAGCTTCAGCAGAACAATACTTAATTAACGAAGTATATATCGCCTGACCGA
This sequence comes from Oratosquilla oratoria, assembly GCF_046742065.1. NCBI lineage: Eukaryota > Metazoa > Arthropoda > Malacostraca > Stomatopoda > Squillidae > Oratosquilla > Oratosquilla oratoria. The sequence continues at coordinate 425,522 of NW_027467735.1, forward strand.
CCGAGCAAAGTTCTTGTTTATGACCTCATAAAGCCCAGCGACTCCATCCGCCCTCTTTGATTGGCCGAGTTGCCAAGTGATATATTCTCCACATCAAAGACAACGCCCAAGAAAAAAGATGAGTGTTTTCTCCACATCATGGCAGTAAGATTGTCCTCTTTATAAGCTTATCTTGCCTCTGCGCTAAGTTTACTGGCACGAGATTGCTGACAAGACACAAATATTCTAGTTCATCTAGATTTATCGTCGATTATCCATGTTTATAACCTTCATATAGGTTTCACTCTCTACGATGATAAGAAAAAAGTTCTATCTATTTATCTCTATACCAAAGGCCTCTTCTCCTTTATAAGTGAGGTAGCCAGCCAAGGCAGGCACGCAACCACTCCCTTTCCATCGGCCACCTTTGTTTCCTTCTCAGCTCCTAGCGGATGAAGGTTCATCTTTGTCTCCTGCCCACTGCCCCGGTCAGGAGTAATATACTCGTGGTGGGACTCAGCACATCCATAGCAGGGCCGCTTCCTTTACAAGGCGACCCTTCCTCTTTGGGGATAAACCCCTTCGGGCTGCGTCTAAGTAATCATCTATATGCAGCCGTTCTCTCCTTCCCTTATCCCCTGCTTTCTCTCTTCCCTGCTCAACAGACATTCCCCTCTTGCTAAAAGCCCGTTTTACCCTATCCACCCCTCTCCTTTTCGGTCATCCCCTCAAATTCACTCCACCCACCTCTGCTTACACTCTTGTTTTCTTCTTTTTTTTTCCTCACTGGTTTGAAAAAAAAAGGCGCACATTAAATATTTTCTTTCTAACAAGTTTGTGATTACAGATGTATCCTTATATTGCACATGTTTCAAGTTTGGGAAAGTAAAACATATAGAAAGCAGAGTTGTTGGAATATCAATATTGCTCATCACAAAAGTAAACAGCGATTCTGGTTACATCTTTTTTGTATTACTGATGCATGTTTTCAGAGGCATACGATGTTTCATCAACAGTATTCGTTTAGGTTCAGACTCAAATTGTTTGACAATACAGTTGATATATAGAGAACAAGTTCATTATTCGACATAACATTATATTTACAGCGATTTGTTAGGAGGTAAAGACTGACAAAGAAGGTACAAACATTTCACATATGGGACAATGACTGAACAAGTATTATGCAATATCTTATGGTATTTAGTGGCACTCTACCGACACAAATTACACATTAATTCAAATTAGATTAATATATATATATATATATATATATATATATATATATATATATATATATATATATATATATATATATATATATATATATATATATATATATATACACACACACACTAGTATATTACTTTTAACTTCTAATACCTAGCCTTTCTTATGCCCTAATGAAATCTTTCCTTTGCCACATCATGACTCCCCCTCTCCGGTATGATACTGTTTCCGAGGCCAGAAGCATTGCCGATCATTGATTGCCGATGAAGTATTTACAGACATAAATGAGTCTTGCGGTGTCTTCTTTTTGCAGCCATCTGCTAGATACCCCTGTTCTGTTGAAAGCTGTCATCTTTATTTGATAACGGGTGTGGCAAAGGTCAAATTATTTTATCCAATGGAGGGCCACATGTCCGGCCTTGATGGAATCTCTACCGATCAGGATTAAGTTTGGGTGTTACCTTCGCCCCTCGGCTAAATATAGCCTCGTGATGTTAGTCATATTACTCCGCTTGGGCCAGAGATATGTCCTTCCCTGAGTCAGCAGGTACACACACACACATTATGTATATATATACATATATGTATACATACATATATATATATATATATATATATATATATATATATACACATATATATAAATATATATATACACATATATATATATATATACACATATATATAAATATATATATACACATATATAGTGTATATACATAAACATATATATATTTACATATACAGCTACACAGAAAACTATCGTTAGTAGGGGTGTCGAAACATTCGCTAATGAACATAACCTTATGATACCGAAGGGTTGGTATTTCTGGGGTTCGAATTGTTCGAATTCCTTCTGAATGAATATGAATCGAATAATAGTTCCGGAGTTCATATGGATTCACTATGACATGATAATCTTATTTCCGATGGAGACTTCAACTTGTCTCAAATAGTTTCGTTGTTTTGTGTCAAAATGATTAGCGTGATTTACTAACGATAGTTTTCTGTGCAGCTGTACATATATATATATTTACATATATATATATACATACATACATACATATATATTTACATATACATATATATATACATGTATATATATATATAATGTATATATATATATATATATATATGTGTGTGTGTGTGTGTGTGTGTGTGTGTGTGTGTGTGTGTGTGTGTGTGTGTGTGTGTGTGTGTGCGCGCGCGTGTGTGTACATACACACACACACGACACATAGTGAAAGTATCAGAATTAGTTTTCAGAAGAAAGGAGGACTAAATGGCGTCAAAGTTTCTGAATCATGTTCCAATTACATCAGTTCTTTTTTGGTGCTTCGATGATGGAAGGAGAGAATGGGAGTGGGGAACACATCCCCTGGGCTGAGCAGAATTACCTGTTTGCAATATAGTGACACCAGGGGGACGGGGGGTACCCCAGGGGAACCCCCCCCCCCCCGGGTGAATAAGATCTACTGGTGGAAGTCAAAAACAAAATGTCAGTTCCTGAAGTGGAATGCGGTAGTGTTCGGGGAGAGGATTGAGATGGACGAACGGGGGTCTGTGATGTGCGGCCCCTTTGCTGATTAATATCGCATACCATCAGTTAGCCAATCAGACGAGTTCATAAAATACGATGTGGTTGGAGGGAGGGAGAGGGAGACAAGGGGGGTGAGAGGCCCGGGGGTCATCGCGCCTCCTTGGCTGTACAGAATCGCCTTGCAGTAACCAGGAGGAAGGTGTCATTTCTTGAACGGCGGCGGTGTTGGTGGTGGGGAGCGGAGACGGAGGAGGAGTAGGAGGACGGGGTGGGGGGAGTACCTGGCTGAGGTGTAGAAAACATTCGTTATATTTTTTCTATTAGACATAAAAGTCATATTTACACGTTTCCATTTTTTCGTTTCTATAAATAATATTTGTAGGTTGCTTCCCGATATCTTTCATAAAAATAATAGTAATAATAATAATAATAAAATAATAAATCAGTTTATATTTTATTTTCATCGTGTTTGTTTGATTCACTCCTTTATCTGACTTTTCGTCCAATCACATGACCGTATCAAGTTGCTCATTACACCGTATCTTTCCTCTTTAAAAATCTGAAAAGAAACCTCCCCCAATGAAATTCAGAAATACTAGACTACTTTTTTCACCATATATGTCGGCCACACCTTTATATGATTTTTCATATCCCACATACTCCACTCCCATCCACCCCCTCCCTCCCTCCCTCCCTCTTATCTTGGCTCCTCCCGGATGACGGGTCATCCCTGCATCTCGCCCACTGCCCTGGGTCAGAATCAGTGTCGCAAGACATAGTACATCCACAACAAGGCCGCTTCATTTAATCGTCGACCCCCCCCCTCTCCGTCCCCTCATGCAGAAAAAGAGAAGACGGGGAGAAATCCCTTCGGGCTGCGTCAATTTTTTTTTCACACATACTCCCTCACCATCCATCCCCCACCCACTCCCTTCCACGCATCATCCATGCACAACAATTCTACAATCACCCCTATCTTTTGTCTTTCCCCGTCCTTCTTCAACAGACATTCCCCTTTCCCAATGCCCCTTTTATCCCATCCATCCATCCATCTCATCCTCGGTCACCTCACCCCTCATGTTCACTCCTTCCACCTCTGCCACCAATGCCCCTTATATCCCATCCATCCATCTCATCCCTGGTCACCCCCTCATCTTCACTCCTTCCACCTCTGCCTTCTACGCTTATTTTACTAATCTTTCTCACTCATTCTTTCCAGGTGCCCAAACCATCCCAGTACTCTTTCATCAACCCTATCTCCCAATTCCGTTTCCGCCCCCGTTCTCCTCTTCACCTCCTCGTTTCTCATTCTATCCAGCCTAGTAACTTATACTTCTTAGGAACCTCATCCCAAACACATTTAAACTCCTCTCTTATGTTCTATGTTTCTGTCCATACAATGTTGACGGCAAAATCACTCCTTCATACAATCTCCTCTTAACATCCATTTCCAAATGTCTATTTCTCATTACACTTTTTAATCCCCCAAGGCATTTACTCGCTACCTCAATCTACATTCTACCTCCACTTCATTCTTTCTCCCTTAATATTCACTTCCAGTCTGCTCCCACTTTCTCCCTTTGTACATCTCATCACCTTTTACCCACATTTAACTTCAACTTCCTTCTTTCGCACACCTTCCCAAGCTCTGTCACTAACTTCCTCAAACCCTCCTCTGATCCTACCACCAAAGCGGTGTCGTCAGCAAACAACAACTGGCTTATCTCCCACATTTCTCCATTTTCTTTTACCATCTCTAATCCCCGGCCCATTATCCTTGCGTTTACCTCTCGCTCCACCACATCCATATATAAATTTGAACTGCCAATGGCGACATAACACATCCCTGGCTAAGTACTACCTTTACCTCAAGCCACTCACTCTCTCCATTTCTGGTTCTAACACAGGCTCTACTACTCTCGTAAAAACTCTTAACTGCTCTTAACAGCTTTCCTCCTATCCCATGTATCTGCAATACCTCCCACAGTGCCTTCCTATCTACCCTGTCATAAGCCTTTTCCAAATCCATAATGGCCCAAAAACATCCTTACCTTTTCCTATAGCTTTCTCACATATCTGTCTTATCACAAAAAGCTGATCCACGCAACCCGTACCTGTCCCAAACCCACACTGTTCCTCACAAATTACTCCCTCTCTTCCTCTCCTAATCCTTTCAATAAAACCCTCCCATAAGCCTTCCCAACTACACTTAACAAACTGATTCCTCTGAAACTACTGCACTCACACTTGTCCTCCTTTCCCTTGTAAAGTGGAACTATAAAGGCACTCCTCCAGTCCTCTGGCACTCTACCCTCTCTTTAAACAAACATTAAGCAACCTCACCAGTCAGCCCACCATCACTGTATCTCCCTTTTTTCAGACATTCCGCATGACATCCATCCAACCCAGATGCTTTACCTGTTCTCATCATCTTAACAACTGCCTTCACCTCATCTTTCCTCATTTCTCCTCCTTTTACCTCACTCATCACGGTCATTTTCTTAGCGCTTCACACTGCCACTACTTTTCCCTCTTTATCCTCCTTCATATTTAGCAACTTCCTAAAATACTCTGCCCATCTTCCTCTCACTGCCGTCTCTTCCATTATCATTTCTCCATCTGCATCTTATATCTTTTCTTCTCTACTTGATTTGCCTTCCCTTCCTCTCTTAATTTCTTTCCAAAACATCTTTTTATTGCATTCATTTTCTTTTTTGCATACTCTTACCCCATTTCACATATGCTCTCCTCTATCTTATGCTTTGCTACTCTTTTCTTTTCTTTGTAACTCTCATATGATTCTCTCGTCCTATTTTGCACTCAATCTGTGAATGCTTGCTTCTTTTCTACAAACTTTTTTGCTTCCTCATCCCACCACTCACTACCATCCTTTCTATTTTCTCCCGTCCTCCTTGTTTCACACACCATCTTTGCACACCTTGTGACTCCCTCCTTAAAACATCCCTATTCCTCCTTCATTCCTAGTTCTCCTCTATCCTTCACTCCCTCTCAGCTTCTTGTTCTCCTTTTCTTTCTCATTTAAGCAGTTTATTTTAAGCACCTCCTTACCTTCTGTCCTTTTCCTCTTTCTCCATATATCCTCCACTCTCAACTTACCTTCCACCAAAAAATTATCTGATATTCCCCCACTCTCTCCCTTTAGAACATGTTCATCCTTAACTCTTCTTACTATTCTCCTGGTTACCAATATATAGTCTATTAACACCCTATCTACCACTCTTACATCCACCACCCTATCCCATGTGTACTTATGCTTGACTTTTTCCTGAACATTGTATCTGCTATCATCATTTCTCTTTGTAGATACATCTCCACCATCACCTCTCCACAACTATTTTTTCCTGGAATTCCACACTTCACAACCACTCCAACTATTGGTTCATTTCCTACCCTAGCATTACGGTCTCCCAATACCACTACACTGACATTTCTCCCTAAACCCTCTATGCACTCATTTCAATATATCCAAAAATCCTCCCTTTCCTGTACACCAGCGTTTCTCAACCAGGGTTCCCCGGAACCCTAAGGTTCTGCAAAAGGTCCCTAAGGGTTCCGCGAGAACAAGTGCGATAAGCTAATACACTTATGATTTTTTTTATTTAATTCCATATACGTAATATAATTGAACACGCACGACATATTCTTGGTTATTGTAATAATGTAATATAGACATCATCCTATCTAACCTATTATTACGATGAAAATAAAATGAGAAAGATATGGTACATGCTTTTCCTTCCGCAGGGGTTCTTGGAGACATGCAATTAATTTTAAAGGTTATGCAAGGGTGAAAAGGTTGAAAAACGCTACCCTACACCCTTCTCACTACCAGGCCCATGTGCACTTAATTAAACCCCACATCTCCCTTCCCAGTTTCACCTTCATCCACATTAACCTTGAAGAAATCTCCCTCCACTCCACCACACGACGTAATTAGTAATTTGCGAGCACTATTTATGAAGATGAAAATATTGAAAAATATGTATGATTTATATCCTTGTCTAAGTTCCAGGACATTTTCTGGAATTGAACATTCCCATTGGTGGTATAACGTCACCTGGAGTGAACAAAGACCATTTCTTCTTGATCGAAGGTGTGGAGTTGGTATTGGATACAGGGGAATGGAGGTGAGGGAGGAAGGTGGACGGGGGAAGTGGAAAGGTGGAGGTGAAGAGGGAAGTGGAGGTAGGGAAGGAAAGGGGAAGTGGAGGAAAAGAAGGGAAGGGGAGATGATCGGGGAGGGGGAGAGAAGGGGGGAAATGGTGGAGCGGAGGTGAAGGGGGAAGGAGGGGCCGTGAGGGGGAGGGAAGGGGGTAGTGGAGGTGGGGAGAGGAAGTGGAGTTGAACAGGGTGGGGTAGTGGAGAATGAGGGAAGGGGGGAATGGAGGTTGGGAAGGGAGTGGGAGATCAAGAGAGGGAGAGGGGAGGGGGAAGGCAGGGGGGAAGTTGAGGGGCGGAAGTAAAGGGGGAATGTGGGGATGGGGAGAAGAGGAACTGGAGGGGGAGGGGAGGTGGAGGTAGATGGGGAAGTGGGGTCGGAGAGGGAGGGAAGGGGGAGGTGGAAGTAGATGGGGAAGTGGGGGCGGGGAGGGAGGGAAGGGGGAGGTGGAGGTAGATGGGGAAGTGGGGGCGGGGAGGGAGGGAAGGGGTAGGTGGCAGGGGGGAAGTGGAGCCCGTGGGTGTGCGGCAGAGACTAAATTAATACATTCGGTTTTCAAGAGCATGGCAACAAAACCAACATAGAAAAGAAATCTGCACTTACTGTATGGTTGTATGCTCACGATCTTGGTAACAGGGCATGATCAAGTGCTAGTTAATTTCTCTCCTTCATAATTTTCTTAAAAAAACTTATTTCGTACTCCTTATTCGAGTTATTTTTTCGTGTACTTACATATTTTTTTTACCTAGGTAGGTTTCCGGTAACATTATGTTTGATTGTTTGGTATCCACTTAGAAACACACGCAGAATTTTTCGTTACAAAACACTTGTTGCATCGGCCACATGAACTGGATATTTGTGAAGCTTTGTTTCACCCGCTTGCACAGCAGTTTGTGTATTTTTGCATCTACATTACGACAAATCCAACAAATATTCTTAGTACCGTTTCTTGCGGAAATTATATTAAGGAATGATGACAAAAATATCACACAACACGCCATTTCGTCTCAACCGCTCGCACAGCCATCTGAATATTTTTTGCATCACAACTCCAACAACTTTTTGCATCACAACTCCAACAACTTTTCTTAGTAAAGTTTTTCCCTCATATCGATATGAAGGGATGATGAAAAAATAATTCCTGCAACTTTCCTGCCACCCGCGTAAGGCAGGTTAGGATATGTTAGAATAGAGAGACAATATACGTTTCACGAAAAAAAAAAAAGTGGGTGATGCTCGCAACAAAAATGGCGTTTCGTTGGCGTGTAGCGGGAAGATTGCGGGATTTTTTCACCACCCCTAAATATTAATTTCCGCAAGAAACATTACTAGGTAAAATTGTTGGAGTTGCCGTAATATAGATGCAAAAAATTATACAAACTGCTGTGCGAGCGGGTGAGACGAAACTTGACAAATGCCAAGAACAACCGGCATGGCTACTGTCACTTGCAGTGAATCAGTCACATCATAAGCAACGTCATTATACACGTCACTATCAATATATACTATCACCGTCATCCTAGAACGAAATTTCTCGCTTGATCTGTTCCCACTCGTTTCCCCTTTTCCACAAATACGAACTGCTAATTCACGTGTAAATAGCAAAATGCCAAGAGTTTGAACAAGGCTGTGTTCGTTTAATCTCACCATTGTTTACATATTTCCATCTTAATATTGGCACGTTTCTTTCTTACTTGATCTGTTCTCACTCGTTTCACCTTCTCCACAAACACGAACTGCTAATTCACGTGTAAATAGCAAAATGCCAAGAGTTTGAACAAGGCTGTGTTCGTTTAATCTCACCATTGTTTACATATTCCCATCTTAATATTGGCACGTTTCTTTTCCTTTATTGGTTATTATGTATTTCAATATTCAAGATTAATCACGTATTTTATAATGCATTGTAATGCATACCATTTAGTGAGAGTGATAAAGATATAATATAATTATTTATGCATCGCTGAGTAAGTTCGAAGTCATATAGCTATGACTCTGAACGCAACTGTTCCGACCAATCATGGAACTCTAAATATGAATAACTGAACGAGAGAAATTGACTAACGTATTCCAATCCCTGCGAATTACTCGGGATTATTTTCATTAATATTTGTATCCATAAAAATAATTTCAAATAAGAATAAAAAATATACGAAATTACCTTTAATCTAAAGTAGAATAACAGTGATTCTTGCAAGATTTTCATATATAAAGAATTGTTTTATTTGACCTGGAAGATCTGTATTTTTATCACTTCTACTGTGACTTCACCGGCAATATTTACCAAATCAAGTAACAATGATTAATATAGAAATATGCATATGCCAAGAAACGAATATCAATGACAGAATAGTAACAATAGATGTGACTACTGTTGTTATTACAAATATATTTGAAATATGGTCTATAATAAATCATACTTCAATCCACCAATCGAAGATTCGCAAATGCAAGTAAATCACGTGAGCCGCAATGGGAAGTTTTTGACGAAGAGAGATATTGGCAAAGGTAAAACAAACTGGACCAAAGAAGGGAATTCTGCTAACGGAATTAGTTGGGTGTCGTTGGTGGCGGAGGAGTTGGGGTGGATGAGGTTGGAGGTGGGGAACGTTTTCTTTTATCGGAAAACACCAAGAAGAAAAATGGTATTAGATAAATTAAACAATCAATATTGACTTCTCTTCAACTAAATAAATAAATGAATTGCAAACTAAATTTTATAGAAATAGATGAATATATGAATAAATACACAAATAAACAAACGAATAAATAAGTTAACACATTGATAAATAGACCGAAATATGAATTAATGAATAAGTAAAAACAGCTCATCCATTTCTAGACTCAAGAGTATACGATTAAAAAAGAAGTGAAGCATTCTAATATTGAATCAGTTAGTTGTCCGGCAATATCAGTTTGGCCTACATCGCAATACTTAGGTAATATTCAAAGTGTATACATATTTCTTCATATTCCTGCGACAATTCCTACATTCTTTTTCATTTGTCTTGTTCCTTGTATCACTCCCATTCTCTCTCTCTTATGCCTTTTGTTTGTATTTTTTTTTTTTGGGGGGGGGGGCAAAACACCCATAGTTTGAAATAGGGTTGACAATGAATTATTACATTCCTGTGTCTTTACTGCTCTACTGTCGCACCTTCTCTGTGGCTTTTGATAACAAAATTAGGTTTGTTTCGTCTCCGTGTTGGGAATTTTGGTAAATCATGGCGATATCAGAGACATGTCTGAAGTTCTAAGGGCATTTCGTTAGGTCAAGTTAGATTGATTTAGGTTAGGCTAGGTTAAGATAGGTTAGGTTAGACTAGGTTATGTTTGGTTAGGTTAGTTAAATCAGGTCAGGATAAGCCAGGGCAGGATATTTATAAAATATGATATATTATGTCATATCATATTATATTATATTATATTATATTATATATATATATATATATATATATATATATATATATATATATATATATAATATATTTACATGTATATATTTACACGTTTACCGGGCTTTGTTTAGTTCGGTTTGGTTCTGCAAATCATCCCTCATCATCAAATCACTCATAGCTTAACCAGGAAGATCTTACACGATTATCTGTCTAACCGTCAAAACAATGACAATTCAAGATGTTCCTCTAAACCCAATGTACAATCCTTGTTTGTCTAGTGTAGGCTTTATGGTCTCTTGCAGTCTCTTCAGTTTTTATGTTCTCTGTACTGCATCGGTTTATGCTTAGCAAAGCACTTAAGTAATGTTTAGGTAGCGAGGGCTCTTTCGACACTGGAATGTCCTGTATGAGTGTGAGAAGACAGTCATGAATCTCATGATGTGAACAAGAGTACAAGACGCGAGGATACGAATGTATAGGTCGTCAATAGGCTTTAGATGTTCTATTGAAACCTTTGATCGTACTGTCAGCGTGGCGTAATGGTAGCGATCGTGATTCACGCTTCGTGGACCTCGTTTCGAAGCTCGCGATGGCCGGGTTTGATTATCTGAATTACATCGCTGCTACTGACGATTCATTTCATAACTATTTAAATAAATTTTAATTTCTTGTTGTACAGGAGGTTTCTCTCGGCTGATTAAAACCACTTGACGATAGCTAGAAGGACGAGTCGTCAGGAGCTGTGAGTAGTACAGAGGAGCTAAGATATATAAGAGTGAAAGAAACATGAGTGGTGAATGAGAGAAGAATGCATGGGAGTGGGTGCGTGCCTTTGCTTCTTCCCTTATTATAAGGATGAAGAAGCCCTTGGGGAATGTGGAGTGTATGCATCATATCTCGAAAGGCTCGAGATATGATGCAGATTTTCTAAAGCGTTCCTGGGGCTCCTCCTCAGAGGAATAAAATCGTTTGTCAGTCGGCAAAGCAAAATATCCAGGGGGGCGCCCGACCATCACTGGACAATGTTTACTTGCACAGACAGTTGGCGTTGCCCGTGTACCAAACGGGTACTTTACCCTCTGTGCCAGATTTTGTAAGGATCTGTCGAGAAATTGTGACAAAAAATAATAACAATAATAAATAAATAAATAAAAAAGTAATAATAAGTGGACCCCGCGAGGATGGCCGACAGAAATTACCCCGTTGGCTCTGTGACTCGGGTTTTCTAAGTCCATACATTGCGAGGTTGATGTGGACTTGCCTGCCAAGCCTGGGGAAAACCAGTCGGGAAGTGGCAGCGTTGTTTCAAAACAAGCAAACAAACAAACTTTCACGCCCATGATATGGATCAAGTCGAGAATCGGTGCCACGTTCAATCAATAACATAACAGAATTACCTCGTGACTGCCATTATAAAGCCAAGGGGGCTGAGAGACAATACTGTTGACCTCAAATGAATGACAATGACGGGAGTTTTGACTTCAATGATTTTGTTCTGCTTAAAGCCAGACGATTTTATTCGGTACAAATAAAGCCCTCGCCTTCAAGAGGTTTTTGAGGGCCAGCAGAAGCTCACTAAGAAGTTGAAATAAGACTTTTAGTTAAAAAAGAAGAAGAAAAAAAAACGCTGAAAGAATAGATACAGTCACTATCCAAAACAGTAGAGGTTCAAGGGAGACTTTATAGAAACATTGAAGATCTTATGAAAAACTGGCACACATACACACACGCGCGCACGCACGCACGCACGCACACGACTCGGTGGCGCGGTTGGTAAAGTCCCAGGCTGTCAGTATGGCGGTACCGGCGGTACCTGGCTCGAATCCTGCCCAGGGCTAAAATTATTTCAGTATCACTGCGCTTTCTTGTCGTTACTCCAACTCTCGGGGGCGGGAAGTTGTGTGTGTGTGTGCTTGTAAGTTCATAGCATTACCCATAGATCGGTCATACGAGCTCTAAGCTCTCTTCCGGTAGGGAAATAGCTGTCGATCACGAGTCCAACACGTGATCCAAAGACCAAGGTGAATCACACACACACGCACGCACGCACGCACGCACGCACGCACACCTGATAAACATGTCAATAGATTATTCGGAGAGATTTATAACTTATTGAGATCAATGAAATTGGCCTTCGACTACATAGATGAGTAGATGGTAAAAAAAAATAGTTGTTACACTGATAAGCCCTAAACTAGAATATGCTGCAATACTGTGGGCACCTAGCACAAAGAAGAACATATGAAAATTAGAAAGAATCAAAAGAGCAGCAACAAAAATGGCACCTACACTGTCAAATCTGACATACGAACAAAGATTGGAGAAATTACATCTGTCAACACTGGAACAGAAAAGAGAAAGAGGCGATTTGTAGACCATTTTCAGTATTATAAAAGGTATGGATATTAGCTTCCCATACAGAGTGATTGATGTCTGGAACAAACTGAACGTTTGGAACAGTGAATGACAGAACTATACACGATTAAAGAGTGATTGATGTCTGGAACAAACTGAACGAAGGAACAGTGAATGACAGAACTACACACGATTAAAGGATAAACTGAATGTGGAGAGATAAGAAAACGGGTCATTACGAGCATAGCTCTCGTCCCGTAAAACAAACACACACACACACACACACACACACACACACACACACACACACATATACGCATGCACGCACGCACACACACATATTCCTTGATAATGTCTTAGATAGACGAAAACGTTCGGACTAAGCTTCTTATTTCCCAGTGGTTTTTTCTACATATATATATGTATATACATATATATATATATATGTATATATATGTGTATATATATATATGTATATATATACATATATATATATATATATATATATATATATATGATGAAGGTGGAAAAAGAAGTCACGGGTCTAGTTCTGAGTTTTTGAGTTTATTCCAGACCGGTTTCGCTCTATGCTTCTTCAGAGGATAAACTAAAATACTCGGAACTAGACCCGTGATTTCTTTTTCCACCTTCATCAACTTGTCACAATGTTCCAGCATATATATATATATATATAAAAATAAATATATAAATATAAATATATATATATATATATATATATATATATATATATATATATATATATATATATATCACTAAACACTTACCGGACCAAAAACTCAGGCTATTAGGATGTAGATTTAATATAGAAGTACATAGAATCAGTATCGCTAATCGCGTCATTATTATACGAAATACGTTTACACCTGAGGCGATTGAATGAAATACAGTTCGATGTAACATTGTAACCTATCATATCTCCGAGAGAATACGCTGGATTTCGTCAAACTACGACGGACCTCGGCAGAGCCTGACAGAGCTGTCTTTTTAATGTTGTTTTAGCGTAGAGTCATTTATAGCTTGAATGAAGCTCTGTTCCACAACTTACACTGACGAAGTCTGATGTAGGTATCTTTGTCAGAGTTTAGGCCTTCATTCACGTCTGTTTTGCCTCTGACTGTCTTCGGGAAAGGGTCTCTCCAAACTTGGAGAGGCCTTTTCGCACTGTCTGACTCCAGTTTCCTTCACTCCTGGACTGATGCCTAGAGTCTTGATGTCTCTTCTGAAGACTTATTTGTAGCGTAGTTGGAGTCTGCCTGCGGTGCTCTTTCTTGGAGCCAGTCCACCATGCGGAGGTCCCTTGGTGGTTGTTTGGCCGCCTTACATTCACACGACACATCCAAGTCAGCACATGCATCTTTGCTTTGGGAAGATGTCCGTGCACTCTGAGGATCTCAGCCCGCTCAAGGGCAGCGTTGTTGGGGGCTTTGTCCTGTCGAGAGATGTTGTAGATATTTGTTTGTCTGCTTGTCTTGAAGCAACCTTGTCACTTCCGGGCGGGTCTTTTCCAGATCTCGCAATGCATGGTGGACAACGAAAACACAAACGGGCAAAAATATCTGTATCAGAATTCTCGTGGCTGCCGTTTTGTTTTGTTTTTTTCCACAAATTCTTGACGGACCCTTACAATATTTAGCACGGACTACCCGTTTGGTACACGGGCAAAGCCAGCTGACTGTGTTTGGCAACATTGTCAATTGATGCTCGGGTGCCCCTCTGGAGATTTTGCTTTGGCGACTGACAAACGATTTTATTCCTCTGAGGAGGAGCCCCAGGAACGCTTTAGAAAATCTGCATCATATCTCGAGCCTTTCGAGATGACACACATCTTTCCTAAATTGTTGCCAGGGCTCCCCTCAGCTGAATAAAATCGTCGGCCGACCCTCTCGACTGACGGAGGGTGTCTTCTCCAAGAGGGGCGTTGTCGAGTTCGTCATCGCACTCCTGTGCGGGAGCTGAACTCGAGGAACCTTCTCTTTGGGGTCATCAGCCAACTGGTGTCGGCTGAGGTTCCATCCCGAAATCATTTTCGGGTTTCTTGGCGATCGCTTTGGCGATCAGGAACCTTCAAGGTCCACAGGGGGTTCCTTCCGTCCAAGCCTTGTCTCTTCTTCGAGGTGGAACAGTCACGGTCCTTGTTCCTGTAGAGACACCCCGACTGTCGGAAGAAGTTGGCCGAAAAGCTGAGTGCCCACGAACACAAACATTGTTAACACAGATAGGGTCAATAACGAATGATAAAATGTGATCGACCATTTCTTTGGAAAATTTATGTGTGTGTGTGTGTATACAATATATATATATATATGTATATACAGTATACAGTATATATATATATATATATATATATATATGTATATATGTATATATATATACAGTATAAATATATATATATATATATATATATCTATATACAGTATACACTATATATATATATATATATATATATATATATATATATATATATATATGGTTCCGCTCTTGGTCCAATTCTATATTTAGTATATAGAAATGATACAGACCACGGACTAATATCTACTGTCTCCAAATATGCTGATGATACAAAACTGTGCGGAATGGCAAATGATCACTTAAACCAAATAGATATTCAAGAAGATTTAGACAATTTACAGCAATGGTCTGAAAAGTAGCTAATGAAATTTAATTAAAAATAAGGTTATGCACATAGGTAAAAATATCTGTAAGTACGATTACAAGTTATTTAGAAATTCTTTAACAAAAGTGGATAGTGAAAAGGATCTCGGCGTAATTATCAGTAACGATCTCCTAACATCAAAGCATTGTATTTCAGCCTTTGAAACAGCAAATAAGATACTAGAACTGAGTGCGCGACCTTTTCATTTCAAAAGTTCACCTCTCATTAACAAGCTATATATATATATATATATATATATATATATATATATATATGTATATATATATATATATACATATATTATATATATATATATATATATATATGCATATATTGGATCTAAGCACATATCACATAAAATTGTGAAAGGTGCAGAGCAGTATATTCTTTATAGACTGTACTTTGGAACGAGCATGGGTGACCGAGATAAACCACGGGCCCCTCATGTGATATGTGGAAGCTGTCGACCAAATTTAAATGTGTACCTGAAAGGTGGATGGAAAGCAATGCCATTTGCTGTGCCCAGAGTTTGGCATGAGCAAAAAACAAACAAAAAATCATCACAATGATCGGTACTTTTGCCTGATTGACATATCAAAGTACAGAAAGGTAAGGGGAAAAATCGCTTCCATGTCCCAGCTTTTATCCTCTATTGCACCTGTGCCACATGATGACACCTGATTCCACGGCCTCCAGAAAATGTAAGTAAATTTTATCAAATTACGAACTCTATTCTCTCTAAACATTTAGCTATTTGTAATGCGATTACACATACAATTCATATTTATGTTCCAATTGATAAATGCATTTTTTCAGGTAGATGGCAGGGTGGAGGTCTCATCAGGAGAGTGGGAAGGTTGTGACAATGAAGAAAGGGATGAAAAAATTGCCCCAAGATTGAGTACCCGCCCACACTTTCTAAATAAACGTAAACTGGATGAGTTCATCAGGGACTTGTGGCTCATTAAGTCAGGAGCTGAGCTTTTAGCATCCAGACTGAGTGAATGGAATCTGTTGGGGGAGGACTGTAGATCAATTATATACAGGAAGCACCATGAGGAATTCGAAGTTTACTTTGATATAAGTGAGGATCTCTGCTTATGTGAAGATATTAATGGATTATTTACAGCTATTGGAATTGATCATAACCCTGAACAATAGCAACTGTACATAGATAGTTCTACAAAAAGCCTCAAATCAGTATCCACCCCTGCCTATAGCATGCTTGGTACAGATGATGGAAGAATACGACAATGTATAAAGGCTTCTCGAGAAGGTAAACTATGATGAGTTTAAATGGGATGTTTGTGGTGATTTTACAATACTCGGCTTCTTACTTGAATTACAGGGTGGGCACACCAAGTATTCATGTTTTCTTTGCCTATGGGACAGTCGGGCTGACAATGTGATCATGGGAGATTTTGATTATATAAACATTGACTGGGAAACCTTAGTAGGAGATCAGGAAGCGAAAAAATTCTTAGATGTGGTGCAGGATAATTTCCCAAAACAAATGATTACCGATCAGCAGTAAAGTAGAAGTAGTCAAGCAGATTGAAAGACTTAAAGCTACAAAATCCCCAGGTCCAGACGAATTTTTTCCGAGAATGCTAAAGGAGTGTAAATTTGAAATCTGCGACCAGTTAACTGAAATATTTAATAAATCGGTATACATTGGTTTTGTGCCCACTGCTTGGAGGCAGGCAAACGTTGTTCCTGTTTTTAAGAAGGAAGATAGATCTATATGCAACTACAGGCCAATCAGTTTGACATCGGTTATTGGTAAAATACTTGAATCAATTTAATTCATGATACACAGCATGGTTTCTCTAAGGGTAAGTCATATGTGACTAATTTTCTACCCTTTTACACTAAAGTATATAAGGCGTCAGATAACAATGATAATTACGATGTTATTTACCTTGACTTTAGCAAAGCGTTCGACAAGGTGCCACACCAGAGACTACTAAATAAAATCAAAGCCCATGGCATAGGAGGAAAAGTGTTAGAGTGGATTAGAGCTTGGATTAGTAACAGAAAACAGCGGGTCACCATAAATGGAGTAAAATCTAGGTGGGGCAATGTTACTAGTGGAGTCCCCCAGGGCTCGGTTTTGGGTCCCTTGTTGTTCATTGTGTACATAAACGACTTAGACGATGGGATAAATAGTGATGTTAGTAAGTTTGCGAACGACACTAAATAGGACGCCTAATTAGGTCAGGAGACGACGCAGAGATTCTGCAAGATGATCTTAACAAATTGTTCACATGTTCGGTGAAATGGCAAATGAACTTCAATATCTCTAAGTGTAGCGTGTTAAACGTAGGGCTACACAACCCAGAAAATAGATACAGCTTAGATAACACGCTTTTAGAGAAAACTGAGTGCGAGAAAGACTTGTCAGTTCTAGTGAGCCCGGACCTTAAAACCAGGAAACAGTGCATTAGCGCCAGGAATAAAGCTAACAGAGCATTAGGCTTCATTGCTAGGACGGTAACGAATAGAAGTGCAAAGGTAATGATCAAACTCTATCTAGCGATAGTTAGACCCATCCTTGACTATGCGGTACAGTTTTAGTGTCCGTCCCACAGAATGGACATCAATTCACTAGAATCAGTACAGAGAAGAATGACCAAAATGATACATGGACTCAGAAATTTTCTCACGAAGAGAGGCTTAGGCACCTTAACTTACACTCTCTGGAAAGACGCAGAGTGCGGGGTGATCTACTAGAGGTATTCAACTAGATCAAAGGCTTTAACAAGGGTAATACAAAGAAGGTCATCATATTAAAACAATAGGGCAGGACTTGCATTAATGGATTTTAACTGGACAAATTTAGATTTAAGAAGGAAATAGGCAAAAATTGGTTTACTAGTAGGGTGGTCGACGAATGGAATAGACTTAGTAACCATGTAGTAAGCGCTGAAACTATCAGTTGTTTTAAGAAACGATTAGACAACTTTATGGATGGGGATGACAGGTGGTGATCGATGCGGAGCTGCCTAGTGTAGGCCTTATGGTCTCTTACAATCTCCTTCATTCTTATATTCTCATGTTCTTATGAACTCTACCAGAAAGTGAAGTTGCTCCCTCGAGGAAGAGGAGGAGGAGGGAGGGAGGGAGTAATAGGAAGGGTACGTATTGCAGGAAAAGGAGGATTATAAGAAAGAGGAAGAAGAGGAGGAGGAGAAGGGAGGGAGGGAGTAATAGGAAGGGTACGTATTGCAGGAAAAGGAGGATTATAAGAAAGAGGAAGAAGAGGAGGAGGAGAAGGGAGGGAGGGAGTAATAGGATGGGTACGTATTGCAGGAAGAGGAGGATTATTATAAAAAAGAGGAAGAAGAAGAGGAGGAGGAGGGAGGGAGGGAGTAATAGGAAGGGTACGTATTGCAGGAGGAGGAGGGGGATTATAAGAAAGAGGAAGAAGAGGAGGAGGAGGAGGAGGAAAAGGGAGGGAGGAAGTAGTGGGAAGGGTACGTATTGCAGGAACAGGAGGAGGATTATAAGAAAGAGCAAGAAGAGGAGGAGGAGAAGGGAGAGAGGGAGTAATAGGAAGGGTACGAATTGCAGGAACAGGAGGAGGATTATAAGAAAGAGGAAGAGGAGGAGGAGGAGGAGGAGGAGGAGGAGGAGGAGGAGGGGGTAATAGCAAGGGGATTGGTGCAGAAAGAGGAGGAGTAGGAGGGAGAGGAATTTGGAAGAGGAGGAGGAGGGGAGTAATAGGAAGTAGAGATGGAGGAAGAAATGGAGGGTGAGGAGGCGGGAGGGAGTAATAGGAAGGGAAGGTGGTGCAGGGAGGGGAGGAAGAGAAAGGAGAAATGGAGGAATAAGAGGAGAAGGAAGAAGAAGAAGAAGAAGAGGAGAGTAATAGGAGGGGGAAAGGTGTGTGTAGGAAGATGATGATGAGGAGGAGGAGTAGGAGCAAAAGGAAGGAGGGAAATAGGAAGAGAAGGAGGAGGAAAAAGATGGAGGTAGAGATGGAGGAAGAAGATGGAGGAGGGGATTATTAGGAAGTGTACATATGTAGGAAGAGGAGGAGGAGGAGGAGGAGGAAGGGGACGCGGTTCAAGAAGAAGAGTAGGAGGAAGAGGAAGGAGAAATGGAAGAAGAAAAGGAGGAAGAGGAGGAAGAAGAATAGGAGGAGGATGAGGAGAGAGGGGACCTGGCACAGGAAAAGTATCTCTTATGAATGAAATTGCCTGACAGCAGCATGATGTATATAAAGGCCATAAAATTCGTCTCAGCCCTCTGCGCGATATACACGAAGGCTGTATCGTCACCGGTGGGATAGCCCGGTCCTGCATTGAATCATTGGTGTTGGATAAGGATGGACAACTTTTGGCACGCGTGCCAAAACCTGGCACCCCAATGACTTTTTTACTGCACGCGAAAGCCAATGCTCACATTAAAGTAGTAGTAGTAGTAGTAGTAGTAATAATAATAATGATAATAACAATAATAATGATAATAACAATAATAATAAATAACAAATAAATTATAAAAAAAAGAATAAATAAAAGAAATAAGATAAATCTCTAATTTCATTTGGATGACTCTTGCTGCGCTGGGTGGCCGGTTGGGGCCCTTACGAGTATAATTAGGAGGTGAAGGGAGGCGACGACCCATACCATTATATTCCGTTAGCACACAAGAAAAATGGATATCAAAGATTTGGCTGATTTAGGCACTCGCACTTAAAAAAGGTTGCCCACCCCTTGTAGAAGACCACTGTGCGTCTCCCAGCCCAGCCTGGAAACACCCCGTAGACTGGAAGCTGGAATTCTCTACTTAGAACTTCAGTACAAATCCAACTACTCGTAAACATTAAGAGTAAAATTATAACCTTTCAGCTTTCGGCAAAGTCCCGTTCTTTAGCGTTGCAGAAACTTGTGAGGTATCTGTCGAGGCCAGCCCCCCCCCCACCTAATTTTTTTTATTTCTTTTATGATACATGTTGGGCAAATGCAGTCAATGTTGACGCAGGAGTTCTTCAAGGTCGCCGAGATCTCTCCCTAAGAAGAGAGAGAGAGGGAGAGGGAGGGAGAGAGAGAGAGAGGGGGAAGGAGGGAGAGGGGGGGAGGGGGAGGGAGAGGGGGGAGTGAGGGAGGTAGGTTTGGACTGGCAGAGGCAAATGTCAAGAGGGAGAATATGGAAACAGGTAAAAGGTAGCGCCGAAACTAGCGGCTGTTTTAAGAAAAGATCAGATAACTTTGTGGATAGGGATGACAGGTGGTAAAGGATATGGAACTACTTAGTGTAGGAGTCCTTCTTGCCCTGAGAGGTGGCTGCTGGCCTAAACGAGGCGATTGACACTCGCCTGTAGTTAAACTCGCCATTGAGGTTGTTCGTATGTAACGTAGAACGACAATCCAACTTGTTCAAGGTGCGAAGTTGCACACTCAAACACATACCGTAACTATAATGTAAAATTAAGATGCATTACGTGTATAATGCATGAAATGCACCCAATTGAATTGTTCAGTCTTCAAAATAAATATTGGTAAGTGAACTAAGCGATGAATTTGATATAAATCTGAATGTGTTCAGATATTTCGTCTTTGGATAGAATGAAAAATATTACCTTTGCAAGTTCAACTATTTTAAGTCATAAAAACCACGGTTACGAAAACTAAAACTTTATAACAGAACAGAAGTAGCAGTATTATTGCCGATACAGATAACAAATACATCTATATACAATGGATGTTATCACTTCATTTCTGAAAAATAACTTCTTTATGCCTAAGCAACGCCTACGAAACAGTGTTCAAGTTGCTCTCCGGCGGGCACAAGTAATAGTTGGATTGTAATTATACATTACAAATGAATCGCCTCATTTAAGCCAGCTACCTTCCAGGGCAAGAAGGACATTACTTGGCCGAGCCCGGCAAGGCGTCACCAGTTCTCAGCCAATAACTTAATTGCTTTGAATCCCGCGACTTGTTTCAGCCAATCGCAGGGCTTTCCCACGTAACGAAAACTAAATCGGTCGGTCGTAAGCGAACTCACTTTTGAAATCGTTAGTGCCGAGTACGGATGTGTGGTGTCTTAAGATTTCTATATATATATATTTTTTTACTTGTATGTGAAAACTAGTGTTCCGAGTGCTTTGAAAAGGAGTACTGTTGTGTTATAGTGTTTTGTGCAACTAGTGATTAAAATGACTAGGGAGTTGGAGAGGCAAGATTATGGCGTATGACCCGTTTCTCAAATTATCTATTTATTTATTTTGTTAATGTTCAGTTTGCAGTAATGGAGAAACATTTTATTATGCTTTTTTGAACACATCGTGAGTACAGCATTCAGGCGTATACCACCTGTTTCCCAAAATCCGTATAGAACAATATTCACAATCATTGGCAGCGTCACCAGAAGACTGTTGGATCAATCCCTTCCCAAACCTAAGGTATGTTCTAAGATATTTCCCAGGTTCTTTGTTGCAAACTAGCTAGGTAGCCAAAAGTGAAATTAAGTTAATTTGGGTCTAGAACCCAACAGATTGTACAAGTTCTGTTGGTCCGGTAATAGCACAGGTATAGGACCGCTGGGGGATAGGCTTGATCACGTAGTCCCAGTGAATGACGTCATGGCCCCAGTGCTCAATCCTTAACAGTTTAACAGTTGATGTTCTGGAAGAGGCTGTTAAGCCTGTACATCCAGCTCGGAATGATTAACTAGATTTGTGATTACACTGGTGGTGGTGGTGGCTATATTATAAATACTTTTACTATAATCTATTTTAGCTCTATAATTATAAAATAAATCTTGATCCCTCCATGCCTTATCTATATTGTTTTCAAATTTCCAAATAGACTGTGAGTCAACAACAAATTGTGGCAGCATGTTCCAATTGTTAACCACTCTATTACAAAATGAATTCTTTCTTTTTTCCAGTCTCGTTCTTTACTTATAAATCCTCTTGGAGTGACCTCTTGTTCTATCGCTATCTCTTAACATGAACAGTCCTTGACATACTTCCGTATCGTACCCGCCGGACAGGATTTTGAACGTTTCCAACATGTCTCCCCTCGCCCGTCTGTAAGCCAGTGTGGGTATCTTCAATTTCCTGAGGCGCTCTTCATAACTTAGATTCTTCAGTGTTGGAACTAATTTTGTGGCTCTCCTCTGTACATTTTCTATAGCCTCTATGTCCTTCACCAGGTATGGGGCCCATGCTTGATTTGCATACTCTAGGTGTGGTCTGACCAGTGCCACATATAATTGCTTGAATATCACCTCATCCAAAGATACAAATGTTCTCCTGATAAGTCCTGTTATCTTGTTAGCCATATTTATTTTCATATTTATGTACTCAGAAAAGTTTAACCTATTATCAATTATGACTCCAAGATCTTTTTCATGTCCAACTTCTAATAACTTCTTTCATATAGTAATTTCCATGGGGCACTTCAGATCTGCCAATTCTCATAGATTTACATTTCTTTGGATGAAAACTCAATAACCACTGGTCAGACCACTGCCTCATACAGATGATGTCCTCTTGCAAAAACTTAGTATCATCGTTTTTCTTGATTTGTCTACATCTTTGTGTCATCGGCATACAAATACAATTGACTATCATTTTTTATTACGTCCGGTAGATCGTTTATATATAAGACAAATAGCAATGGTCCCAATACTGACCCTTGGGGGACTCCACTCATTACGTTGTGCCACTCTGACTTTTGTCCGTTAACTACCACACACTGCTTTCTAGAGCTCAGGAAGGCCTCAATCCAATCTGAAAATACTGTGCCTATATTATAGCTTTCACTTTCTCAATAAGTCTTCTGTGAGGTACTTTGTCAAAAGCTTTCATGAAATCGCAATATATAATATCCACTGCATCTCCCTCGTCCAGAGCTTGGGTCCACTCATCTAATACTTTAATCAGTTGAAGAACTGTAGAGCGTCCAGAGAGGAATCCGAATTGTTTGTTACTAAAATAAGAATTTTGTTTCATGTGACAAATAATTTCTTCTCTAATTATTGACTCCATAAGTTTACAAATAATACTGGTTAGGCTAACAGGCCTGTAATTTCCCGGATCACTTCGTTTACCACTCTTAAAAATAGCTGTTATACATGCTAACCTCCAATCAGTAGGTAACTGTCCACTCTCAAAAGAACATTCAAACAATATCTTCAGTGGTTCTACAAGCACATCTCCCGCCTCCTTGATAATTCTTGAATGTATCTCATCAGGTCCAGCTGATTTGTTTTTCTTCAGTTTCTTAATGGCTGCTCTAATCCTTGATGGTGAGAATGTAATTCTTTCCAACTTTGTTCCTTCTCTAGTAGGAAGCCTTGGAATATCTCCGGATGGTTCTTTAGTAAACACCTCGCTGAAATATTCTGCCAGTCCTTCAGCTTTATCATGATCATTTTTCGTCCTGTGTGTCCCTCGTTTTTCGTTAGTTAATTCCAGGTCTGGGATACCAGATTTTCTGCTCGTCTTTCCTTGTACATATTTCCAAAATACCTTTGGGTTACTTTTGGCATTGCTGGCAATTCCTTGTTCCTTTATTTTTATTGCTCTTCTGGTTTCTCTTCTTACTTGATTGTTGATTCTTCTATATTCGGTCACAACTTCTTGCATCTCCTGTACATTATTATCCCCGTAATTCCCCAGCTCTTTTATTCGGGCCCAAAGACGTTTTTTCCTCTTTATCTTCGTCCACAGTCTCTTATCTATTGGCAGTTCTTTATTAGTCCTTTTCCTTGGTGAAGAATTAGCTTTTACTGTTTTAATAGGTACACAGTTTTTAGTGACTTCTTTGATTTTGGCTTTAAATCTTATCAACTTAGTCTCCATATCTCCCCCATCAAGGAAGGTGCCCCAATCAATATCCAGTTTGTTTCTAAGCATATCATAGTCTGCTTGTTCAAACATATACACTACCCTTTTCCGAATTCTTGTCTCTATCTCAACATTACAATAAAATGAAATACAGGCGTGATCACTTCTCCCAATAGGACACTCCACAATAACATCATCCACGATATCATCACTGTCCGCAAATATTAAATCTAGAACTCTTCCTCTCGCCTCCCCCGTCTGTCGGGTTATTTCATTGATACACTGAGTCATATAACAATCCCTCACAACTTCAATAAATTTGAACTCCATGCTGTTTATTCCTCCAGTTGTGCAATTTTCCCAGTCTATGCTAGGTAAGTTAAAATCACCAAATATTTTCTTGTGCAGTACTGGCTTATAATGTAGCTCATACATTAGCTGGCACAATTTATCATTATCCTCTGCCCCATGCCTTGGACTCCTGTAAACAGAAACAATTAATATATTCCCTTTTTTGCACCGTAATTCAATACATAAGTACTCACTGTATTGTTGCTCCATAATTACCTCTGTAAAAGATAAATCCCTTCTCACATACATCAACAGCCCTCTGCCTTCCGGTGCATTTATAACATTTCTCTCAATAATCTCATATCCATCAATATCATATTCAACCAACAATCTTTCAAATCTCATATTTTTTGGCTTTACTTCTTGTAATGCAATTATAGAAGGCTTTTCTGTTGCTTCCTCCAATCTCAATTTTAACTCACTTATCTTATCTTGAGAGAATACATCCACATTGCTGAATAATATCTTAAACTTATTTACACTTACATAACCATCACCATCAGTCTTTTTTCTTTGTCCTGGATTCCCCCAACTTACTGATTCTCTATTCCTTCCACTTTCCTGATTTTCTTTATCATTAATTTCTCTGGCGGGCCCCTCACCCGATAAATGTAGTTTCCCGAGAGATCTTCTGCTTCCGTCTTCTTAGCCTCTGCCACTAATTCCCTCATGTCCTTTCTCTGTGACCTCGTTAAATCATGTTGAATTCGAATTTCCTTGAAGGCCTCTTTACCTCTAAGCTTCTTTGTCTCCCTGAGAATATCATATTTAATGGATAGTGTAGTCAGACTTACAACCAGAGGTCTAGGACTTTCAGCATCGCTTCGGTACTTTCCCAATCTTGAAATTCTCCTCATATCTCCTTCTGGTATATTAACTCCCATGACATTCTGGACTAGTTTTTTTCCCCACTATATTTATATTTCTTTCTATTTTCTCATCTTTATTAAGGGCATTGTTGCCAAACTTCCAGTGCATCCAAGGAGGTGCTTATAACCCTTTCATGTAACATAGGAGATTCAAGCGTACTTTAGGCGAAATTTTACAAGCGATGGTACTGCCCAGTTCATTGGCACTATGACCGAGGGAATATTGTAATGGTAGCATTGAATATTCTTTGTATATTATACATACGTACTTGTAGTGTTGTATATTCATTAGTGTGTATTGATTTTATTATTGCCGTTGTATATTTCCGTGTGCATTTTTTGTAAACGAACCATGCGATTTGTATATGTTTTTCCCGCGCTAAGAAGCTCGGCGTCCCGTCGGTCAGTCTTGGCTTTGCTCCGAAGTGAGCGCATGCTTGTCTTTGTAGTGCTGTACAATTACTAATTTATTCATACTCAGTGTTGCATTGGCCACCCTATAGTAATATCAATAAAAGTGCCATCAGCTAAGGAAAGGTCTTGGGCGTCGCCAAGGCGATGAATGAAATCGCCTGGCGACAGAAGCTATGTCGGAAAGTCTAACACGGAAGGGAAGAGGTGCAACTGCTCACAGATGTTAAGCCCCGTCCACACGGAGCATCACGCATCAGCTACTTGATGCAGTAGTCGTGTTGAAAACTTGACACTAGCGTCTGGGCGGGCTGCATCACTGCGAATACCTTGCGCGAGCAACCCGAGCTCAGTCATCATTTGGCTTTCACGGGAGTAGGATGGCTGCCGACGCTCTACTCATTAAATCATTAAACCACCACAGCTTTGGAGTGTATATATTTTTCGTGCCAGCACCAGACTTCTTTGATGCATTGATGGCAGTCATTTCCCTGTGAAACTGTGTTTTCAGTGTATGAAGTTTTTTGGTAATGTCTTCATTCCGCACATTACATTTTGTTAAAGAATATAAGTCAGCTTTCGATGCTTGTACTTTTTATATTTCTCATCTTATATTCTTTGCACTTGATATTCCAAATGGCTGGGTACTGCTTTAGTAGCTTAATGAAATGTAATATAATAGTCTTCGTCCACTCGAACGGCTTTGCGGAAGTTGCTTGTGCCACTGTATGAAAATGGAAGAGCGAAGCAGAGCGCGTGCGTTCTCTCTTCTTCAACTGTAATTGACACGGCGCAGCGATTTGAAATGGCTTCGCCCCATGACTGCTTTCATAATGCTGCGACAAATTGAGTCACGTTTTTCAACTCATCGCGCATCAAAATGCTACGGGTGGACGGGGCCCAGTGTGGCAGGCGAATGGCGCCATATTGCACGCGCGCGCGCGCGCACACACACACTCACACACACACCTGAGCTCTCTTCCGGGAGGGAAGTAGCTGTCCATCACGAGTACAGCACGTGATCCAAAATAATGGTGAATCACAGACACCTCGTGGTGTAGTGGTTGGAGTTCCCGGCTGCCAGCGGCACCCGGGAACTCGGACCACCGTAGTGGCAGCCTGCCACTACGGTGGTCCGAGTTCGAATCCCGCCCAGGGCTGAAATAATTTCAGTATTGCTGCTCTGCGGGTCGTTACTCCAACTCGTGGGCGGGGAGTTGTGTGTGTGTGTAAGGTCACAGCATTACCCATAGATCGGTCATATATGAACTCAGAGCTCTCTTCAGACAGGGAAATAACTCGATCACGAGTCCAGCACGTGATCCAAGACCATGGTGAATCGCATACACAATGTACGCTTACATCATAAGTGATTGCATTACTTGATATGTAGATTACATAAGTGCAGGTAAAGGAGAAGCAATTGACCATATCATTAATATCACAAAGCATTTATGCGTGATGCTAACCACACATCAGATATATCAAATTTAATCTCTCATCTAATTAAACCTCCAAGATGTAATGGAAATGGTTCTGAAACCTGTGAACTGTTTTTGAAAGAACAACAACAATATCCAATTTGAAGTTACCAACTATATATTTTTTTTCTAGATTTGTTGGTGCTACGTTGTCAAGATCAACAATCGCAGAGTATCCATGTTAAGATAAAGTACCTCACATATTAGCTTGCAAAGTGTAGCAACCCCAGAAATGAGCTTTGGAAATATAAATCCCCAACAGTGACGATCATTTGATTAAAGTTAGGTTTGGTGAGGTTAGGTACAGATTTTTACTTTGAGCTTTCTAACTTTTTTCACTTGGATGTGTATTTTATTGCTTGATAGTGAATATATTCGTTCTTGTTAGTTAAAATTAATATATCTTATGCTTAAAATCATTGCGTTATGAATAAATTTTAAATATTTCTTGTCATAAATCATCGAAAAGGGTCAGAGGTCTTTTAGAATTTTCAATAACTTTTGAAATTAGACATGCCTTATGGGAAATTCGATATATATTATGTACGATTTATTTTTAATAATACTAGACGAATATTAATCACCAGAATAATTTATGGATTGTAATCCACAAGAGATATTATGTAAGGAAATCAAATACTCAGGTGTTTTGATTTTATTTAGTAATGATGAATTGTCATCGCTAGGTACTGGATGGTGATGCTTGTGACGTCAAGTCGCCGATCTGTGGGTGGTTATGTCGACAATAATCGACATTTTTCTTTGCGTTAGAAATGTACAATCATCGGACTTTGTAAAGATGCGTAATACAAGCTAATGTTTGGGGTGGGTGATCTTAACCTAACTTTAATTAAATTGTCGTCACTGTTGGGTAGATTTATATTTGCAAACTCGTTTCTAGTGTTGCTACTCTTTACAAGCTAATGTGTGGGGTATCTTGACATAAGTACTCTGGTGTTGCTTGTATATACAATCCCAATAATCTATGCTTGCTGTGTCGAGATCACTCTTTTCATTGTTTCTCTTAAGATCATGAAGTTGAGCTGCTATCCGTTTATGGTTTCCTAAAGACGCTTGAAAATGTACAACTCCTGAAGTAATCATGTTGACAATCATATTGTCAACAAGCTTCCTCCCCCTCCCCCTGACCCGACCTCGTGTCAGCCTCAGGTCAACTAGGGTTGGGGCAGTGATGTTCTTTATCTTCTCATGTTCCCTTTCTTTTGTAAGAGGTTGCTACTTAAGATAGCCTCCTCCCTGCCACTTTGTACTACTGAAGAGAATTGCAGGTAGCAATCGAAATATATAGTTCCGCTTACGCAACTTTTTCTTTCGTCCGACTGTGGTGTTAGTTGTGATGTTTGGGTTTGCTTTATAACCACGTGATTCGGTCATGTAGTTCCACGACTGTATCAAAATGTATCTTAAATTTCTAACTATATTTTTATCTCAAAAGATAATTTCACATATTGCAAAGATAATCTTTTAAATATGCTATATACTTTCTTAATACCTCTCGTAAGAAAATTAATCTGCCTCTCATATCTATGTCTGGTTTTCGTTTTATTACCGGAGAAGCATAACAAACAAAGTTTGAGTGATGCTCTTGATACTTCTGCATTGGACAAAAGAATAGCTGGAAGAGTATCAGGTGTAATGACGATTCAAAATCCACACACTGAAGTTACATTTCCAGTCATGTTCTAAAAACAGGTGTGTGGTAGACTTGTTCATTTTCTTCTATTTCTTTTTTCTTGATTTCATCCTCTTCTATTTCTTTTTGTCTTCTCGTTTTCATCTTTTTCTTCTCATTTTTATCATATTTTTCTTTTCTCATTTTCATCATATTTTTCTTTTCTCATTTTCATAATTCCAACGGTTTTTTGGCGTTTACCTCATCACCCTTTCCTCTCACACACACACACACACACACACACACACACACATATATATATATATATATATATATATATATATATATATATATTATATATACTACGAGATTCTTGCATACCCTGTACATGTGAACGAACCTGATAGGTAAAGAGTTAGAGGCTTGAATCAAACCTGCGCAGGGCGATTTTATTCAGATTAGGGAAGCTCCGGGCAAGAGTAGGATTAAGCTATATATATATATATATATATATATATATATATATATATATATATATATATATATATATATGTGTGTGTGTGTGTATATATATGTATATATATATATGTATATATATATATATGTATATATATATATATATGTATATATATACACATGTATATATATACACATGTATATATATATATATATGTATATATATATGTATATGTATATATATATATATGTATATATATATATATATGTATTATATATATATATATATATATATATATATATATGTGTGTGTGTGTGTGTGTGTGTAGACAGTATGCGTAAACCTCATTTAACTAAAGCACTGGACTCCATGCAACTGGATTGTTTGGCAACATAATTTCTACAGCGAAGAATCCTCTCTTCAGGTAAATAACCTCAGGCCTTAGCCTGAACAATTCATGAAAAAGTCTTTGACGTTGTGAATGAGTAAAATTAGATAGTTTTAATGCAAGTAAGAATAGTTATTGTGTGTGTGTGTGCTGGAGTTTGCGTGTGTGTACGTTGGTGTGTGTTGAGGGGGTCCTGCTTATATGCGTGTGTACGTGTGTGTCAAAAAATTAATAAATTGTAGTTTTTATTCATTAATCTATCTATATGTGTATATATATATATGTATATATATATATATATATATATATATGTGTATATAATATATATATATATGTATATATATATATATATATATATATATATATTGAGCTCTCAGTTTATTTGTCCATTTATCTATATTAATTTTCATTTGTCTATTTCTATATCCATTCATATACTATTTATTCCTAAAGTGGCCAACGATGGCTACGTGGTTGTTGGTGTACCTGCCAGACTAACGACGGAGACCATCAAATGCCCACTCACTGTTCCAACAAGAACATTTCTCTCAAAAGAGATATCGTATCACTTAGACTCCGGACTGGGTTCAAGATGTCTCCTTTTTTACGTAAAGTACTTGACAGACAATGGCAGTTGCCTTCCTTTCCCTCCTATCAGCTGCTGACATCGAAACAAACCAGTACTAGTGCAGCACAAGCAAGAGCATAACTTTACTCTCCATAGAGGTCAATGCGAATGCCCGAGGACATCTGGCTTATGACTTTCAAGTCGGTAAGTCTAGAGGTAACAACCATACCTTATCGCGCCAGGACCGTATCCACATTTGCTTCCTCAAGGTTTTGCTCGGAGCACTGAGGACATTGATAGATTTTTGGTGTGAATGGCTTAAAAGCGTGGTGGAAAGCGCTCTTTTTGAGCGGGAAACGGATCTGATTCCAACCAAAGAATATCTGGCAATAACCTTCTCGACGGTAATTCGAGTCTTCTATTTTCGCGTACGAGAAGACTTGGCCATTGCCTCGGCTCGTGGTTTTTCGGGCTAAAAGAAAAGAAAAAAATTCTTGATAAATCGTTTCCCGGTCTCCTACTTCCTCGTGGTCTTCCTCGGTTCGTTGAGATGGCCTCAGGTAAGGGCTGAGGTGAACCCCGACACCCTGAGAGAGTGGGTTGCCACCGCTCTTCCGCCACTGGCCAGTCCCTCATGGGTCCTTGAGAGGCCGTGGCCAGTATGTTTCGGCGGAGAG
The DNA here is from genome assembly GCF_046742065.1 of Oratosquilla oratoria. Classification (NCBI taxonomy): domain Eukaryota; kingdom Metazoa; phylum Arthropoda; class Malacostraca; order Stomatopoda; family Squillidae; genus Oratosquilla; species Oratosquilla oratoria. The sequence continues at coordinate 456,513 of NW_027467735.1, forward strand.
CGATGTCGACAGCTTGGACAAGCCCGGTTCGTCACTCTCTCAGGCTTACATGAGCCCAGCCGAAAGTTCACATTCTCCTGCTCTTTCCTTCTTTGGCCGATCTCTCCGTTTACCGGAAGAAAATCCCCACGAGGATCACCGATGCTGAAGGCTCCCGTTGCCTGTCCAGGAAGGGGCGTGGCTGTTGTCGCCGTTAGGTTCCCTCGTCGAGCCCAACTTGGCTGGTGGCGCGGGTCGCCGGGGTGTCCTCCGGACGAGGTGCCGTGTGCATCCCAGATGGAGGCGATTCTCGCGAGTGCCACGGCCCTCATATATCAACAGTTTTTTTTCCATCAAGTACTAAGGCTATTCTTTCATTTGGATGGTGACAAGTATTGTTTACGCGGCGTCTGGTGAATAAAATAACATGTGGATGGGTTTTTATGAATAATGTAACGTGCATAACTACTGCATAATCTAAAGAGTTTGGCAGTACACAATATATCGTCTCCTTCTACTAAGCAATTCCAGTCTCTTCATGGATTATTACGCTGTGACGAACAAATAAAACACTGAATTAGTGTCAATGGATTACTTTAGTGAAAAAAATATTGCATAATCCTCGCCAAAATAGAATTAATATTTGAAATCATTGTAGTACCAGGAACACTAAAGCTCTAAGACTTCAGTCATGACATACAGTAGTTCATTCGAGACTTCAACTGCCCAAGCTCAATAGTCCTCTGGCTCAGTGTTTGTCAAACTTTCAAGTTCTGTGGGTCTGTTACATAGATTCATATCTTCAGGGAACCCCTTGATACAGGATTAGATAGGATACAGTCATTTTACATTTGACCGAAAGAATTGTTGATTAATCGTTTTCTTTTCACAGGAACTGGTATTACAAGATTTTTTCATTGTTCAAACATGACACAAAAATAGAAGAAAAAAGTCAGTGCATATTAATGAAATGGTAGATAAAATAACATCTTCAATTCCCCGCGACATCAGATCACTGTAGCCGGCCGTTTGGTCTCTGTTGCCACGCAACCTCGCTGTGGAGTTGTAAAGTACTGACTGTGTCTGTTTGTATATTAATGATAGGGGTGTATTGTGTAATGTACACTCTTTCCAAGATGTGTAGTTTCTTGTTGTTGTTACATTAAGTATTTTTGTATTGTTGACTAAACCTTGTCTGTTTGGAATTTTGTTCTGTGTTTGTATCATGTTTTTGCGTATACTTCATTCATGGGTGTGCATTCATGGGCGTGCATTGTGAGTTCACCATATTAGTCTGTTTGAGGAGAGAGTTGTTTTTAGTCATATTATTTCTCATTATAAGGTACGAGGCTATTGTGTTTTTGTAGTATATGATGAGGGTCACTTTGTCGTTTGGGTTGGTGCATGTGACGTTACGTGCAAGGATGTCTTTGAAAACACATTTGCCTGTTTTATATGCTGATGTCATTTGATTTTTGTAATAAACTGTGTGTGTGGAATGTGTGTTGTTTTGTCCGTGTTGTGTTGTGTTGCGGGTGATGAAAAGTCTCGTCTCTTTGTCAATGAGAAAGTTGGGAAAACCGTTGTTAATGAGAATTTGTTTAAGGCGTGTTTTTTCGGAGTGAAAATTTTCCCCAAAAGAGCAGTTCTTATATGAGCGTCGAAGGTATGTCCGAATGACGTTAAGTTTGTACCGCTGGAGGCACTCACTTGCTGCATTCAGGCATCTTCCGGTGTCAGTCTTTTTCCTGTAAACAGTGGTCGTGTACCTGTTGTCTTCAGAGTGGATGGGGACGTCAAGGAAGGGAATTTTGTTGAGATTATATGTGAAGTGTAGTACAGAGACTTTCATGGCTAGCTGTAGATCTTTCAGGTGGGACTCACTACTAGCTTCAGTAAAAAAGTCGTCATCGTATCTACAGTAGGAAAAGGGTGTTAAGACGGGGTCTTGTAATACATTGTTCTCTAGATTACACATGTATAATTCAGCAAAAGTACACCCTAAAGGTGAACCCATGGCGACTCCTTCCTCTTGTAGATATAACTGGCCTGATGGGCTTCTAAAGGGCGCTTCAGTTGTGCAGGCTAGGAAAAGATGTTTCATTATTTCCTCCGGGATCTTAGAGGGGTGTAATTCAGATAGTGGATATATATATATATATATATATATATATATATATATATATATATATATATATATATATATATATATATATATATATATATTTATATATATATATATATACATTTATATATTATATATATATACATTTATATATTATATATATATATACATTTATATATTATATATATATACATATATATATTATATATATAAATATTATATATGTATATCTATATATATACATTTGTGTATATAAAAATATTATATATATATACATAAATATTATATATACACATATACATATATATATATATATATATATATATATCGTAGAAACCACTGTTGGAGTAGAAAAGACTGGAAACGGGAAATCTATATATTTCGATTGCAAACTGCAATCCTCTTCAGTAGATACAATTAAGAGAGGGCGTGCTGTTTAAGTAGCACCCTTAACAAAAGAAAGGGGAACATGGGAAGATGTCTTTACCCTCGGCTCACTCCGTATGTGAGGTCAGGAGGCAAATGAGTTTTCAATAGGTTGGAGATGAAGAGTCCGGACAGTATGTCCGGGGACCATTGCCCCTTTGAAATATTCATGTTGGGCTGATATTCAATGATCGTAGATTCTACCATTTTTCTCCTGAACTCACATCTGGATTTATAAATAAGCTCAGCTTTGTCCCAATCTAAACAATGTTTAAATTGCTTAACATGTTGGAACACATGGTGATGGTTCAAAAGGACTGTACTAGTCCCCGACCACGCTTCACGTAACATTGGAAGATCTAGTCTCAATTTCATCTAACCCCGACACCTTGAGAGAGTGGGCTGCCACCGCTCTTCCGCCACTGGCCAGTCCCTCATGGGTCCTTGAGAGGCCGTGGCCAGTATCTTTCGGCGGAGAGCGATGTCGACAGCTTGGACAAGCCCGGTTCGTCACTCTCTCAGGCTTACATGAACCCAGCCGAAAGTTCACATTCTCCTGCCCTTTCCTTCTTCGGCCGATCTCTCCGTTTACCGGAAGAAAATCCCCACGAGGATCACAGGGGCTGAATCCTCCAGTTGCCTGGCCAAGTGCCGACTTGCTGTGGCCGTGTGGTTCCTTCGTCGACCCCAACTTGGCTGGTGGCGCGGGTCGCCGCCGTGCCCTCCGGAAGAGGGCCGTGTGCAACCCGGATGGAAGCGACTCTCGTGAGTGCTCACAGCCCTTCTCAAGCAGATTTTTCCAGCAACTATTAAGGTATTCTTTCAATTGGATGGTGAAAAGTATTGTTTACGTGGCGCCTGATGAATAAAATAACATGTGGATGGGTTTTTATAAATAATGTAATGTGCATAACTATTGCATAACTGAAAGAGTTTGGCAGTACACAACATATGGTCTCCTACTAAGCATTTCCAGTTTCTTCATTGAAACGTAGAATCGGTGTTAATGGATTATTTAATGAAAAAAACATTGCATAATTCTCGCCAAATTAGAATTAGTATTTGAAATGACTGTAGTACCAGGAATACTATTCCAAGTGAACAAAGCTCTATGACTCAAGTCATGACATACAGCGGTTCATTCGAAACTTCAACTGCCCAAGCTCGACGGTCCCCAGGCTCAGTGTTTCTCAATCCTTCAAGGCCTGTGGGTCTGTTACATAGACTCATATCTTCATGGAACCCCTTGATACAGGATTAGATAGGATATAGTCATTTTACATTTGCATGAAAGAATTATTGACAAGATGTTTTCTTTTTACAGGAACTGGTATTATAAGGTTGTTTTTATTGTTAAAAAATGATACAAAAATAGAAGAAAGAAGTCAGTGTATATGCATGAAATGGTAGATAAAATAACAATGCCAATGCTATCATGAAGTGCTCATGCCCCGCTTCTAACATTTACATGTACAACCTTATAGCATGAGTATTTCGTATCCAAGTAGGTGTACCTTTCCAAAATGTAGTAATAATATCTAGTTATACTATTCTTCCGTTCTTTTAGTCACAAAACTCCCTCTTTTACCATGTCTATGAACCCACCTCCTCGGGATGATAATACTAGATATCTTTCCAGTATTAATGGAGCAAGTCTCTTGCCTATGCTACAGACGTAACCAAGCCATTTGGGCCTGCGGATCACTTTCGAAATCTTGTTTTCCAGTAGTTGAATCTATGGAGAACCTCAGGTATGCTTGGATTACTGATAGATACTTCGACTCAGCAAAGTGCTACACCATGAGGATTTCATCTACTACAGCAAGGTTATTTAACTCAGTTTAGGGGAGTTTCAGGCACAGAGAGGGTGGTGTGACCACTCTTTTGTGACCAAGTGCCCTGTAGAACCTTAAGGTTAGAGTTTAAAGGCTGGAATGAAGCCTGCGCCGGGTGATTTTATTCAGATTGGGGAAGATCCGGGCAAGAGTAGGATTAGGCTACATATATACGGTGTATATATATATATATATATATATATATATATATATATATATACACGCATATATATATATTGGCTGCCTCCCTTGTAAGGGGGAAAAAGCCTTTGGTGTACATATATAATATATATATATATATATATATATATATAATATATATATATATATATCATAAATATGATATACACATATATATATATATGTGTGTGTGTGTGTGTGTGTGTGTGTGTATAATATGCATATATATATATACATATGTATATATATATGTGTGTGTGTGTATATAATATGCATATATATACATATGTATATATATATATATATGAGTGGAAGGGTGGTGAGTATATATATGCATGTATACATATGTATATACATATGTATATATATATATATGTGTGTGTGTGTGTGTATATAATATGCATATATATACATATGTATATATATATAATTATATATATATGCATGTATATATATATGTATACATAATATATATATATACATATATAATATATATATATATATATATATATATATATATATATATATATACACACATATACTGGGAGCTCCAAAAATGATGTAACTACTTTGATCGGCTATGATTTATCTGTTGGGGGCGCGCACGGACTTTTCCTTTTCAGGTTACATAGTCAACTAGGTTGGATTTGTTAACATGTCTGTTTTTCAGATTGTATGCAAAATGTACACGTTAGAGCAGAAGTTGAAAATCGTCCAACTCTGGTATGAAACCAAGTCACCCGCAGAAGTCCGCCGTCGGTTCAACACACACCAGGGTCACAAATCTAAGTCTGAGTGTGCAGCACTTACAAATTTGAAAAAAAAAACAGGATTGTGCAGCATTTTGAAAAGGAGAAAACCCTGGATCACGTCCACAAGGGAAGAAGTGGCCGGCGACCGATCATCACTCCTGAGAAGAGGGAGCAAGTCCGTGAGTCGGTGGTTAGCAGTCCGAAGAAATCTTACCGAATCCGCGCTCAAGAGCTGGCTCTCTCTTCAACTACACTTTTGAGAGTTATGAGGAAGGACCTGAAGCTGTTCCCATTTAGAATTTCAACTCACCATGTGCTGCAGCAACAGGACAAAGAGAAGAGAATCGAGATGTGCGACTGGCTGAATGAAAAGCTCGAGCAAACTCCCAACTGGCTCAATCACATTTGGTTTAGTGATGAAGCACACTTTCATCTTAATGGGGCTGTTAATAACCACAACAATGTGTGTTTTGGGGAGAAGAGAAGCCAGAAGAAATCAGTGAGAAGCGCTTCAAAGGTCCGAAGGTCATTGCATTTGTGGCGTTCAATGCAAAGCACGGTCTGCTGGGACCTTACTGGTTCGAGGAAAATGGGCGCACCGTTACCATCAACAGTGAACGTTATATCGCCATTCTTGATCAGTTTCACGGTGACCTGACTCAGAAGCTAACCCAAGGACAGTTAAGGCTTG